>NC_090128.1:2785702-3088733 GCF_040581485.1 Linepithema humile | reverse complement strand
CGCCTGATGCGAATCCAATTGAAAATGTGTGGGCCATTATTAAGAAAAAGCTTCAAGGAAAGCGTGTGTTCACGTTAAAACAATTGTGTCGCCATATCCGAATTATTTGGCGGTCATTACCCCAACAATATGCAGAAAATCTTACAGAAAGTATGCCAAGACGATGCCAGCGAATTCTCGATAATAATGGAGACTGGACGACTTACTAAGTAAATGCGTAATAGTGTTTTTAGTACACTTTAAATTAATCTATCAATTTTTGAAAAATAATAATTTTTCTTTCAGATATGCAGACGACGCTCTTGTTTGACAGACTGTACGTGCATTCCCAAGACATGTAATTACGTATGATATTGCAACACATATTTTTGAAACCGTTGAAAAAAAAAAAACTGAAAAATTACGTCTGTTTCGGTGGCGCAAAACATCATTAATTATAGTGTTCCACAACATTATAAATTAAGACACGGCGAATTAAGCATCGATCTCCAAGTTTCTAAATTCTTTTAGTGTAGATGTAATCCGTAGCCTCGCTGGAATTCGTGATATTCAAATGTTTCTAAATTGCGGCTCGTCAATTTCGCAGCGATCGGCAATTAATCAATCCTAACTTTGATGGAAGACGGTTACAAAGATGTTCCCCGTGCATGTAATTATGACAAATTAGCGTAAGACACGTCAATCAATTTTGATATTTCTCGCGGCGTATTATCTCAATGTATTATCTATTCGCGCGGCTCGCAACGGTTCAGATTAATATCGTGCCGGTTATGTGCCACATAAGAAACGCGAGAGCCCCACAGATCTGACTGGACACGAAAAACTGGTACGCAGGTGTCCGCCACGTGATTACAGCCAATAATACGTGAATTCCCGCGTAGATTGCAAGCATCGTCAGAGACAAAAAGAAGGACGACATTCTTATCGCCGTCGGTCCGTTCAATCCTTCTGCAATTATGCATTCCGCGCCGTTTAAGGTCCTCGGTATTTGATGGGCTGGTATCTTTACGATCTTCGGATATAATATCGTTTTCGGCGCGATCGTCGGTTCGCCCGTCCCCGTTGACGGTTCTCCGAACATTTCCAATTTTCCCCGCGACAGAATCCTCCGCAGGATTGCGGCATCGGTTGTTTCGTCCGGTTGAGAGGTCTTCGGCACGGAGGAGGTTTTGATCAGAGTAATTCTGGTGAGAGACGACGCTCTGGAGATCGAAGTATCGTCCGCCGAAGTGGCAGATGTGCCAGGAGTGTCCAGTTTTAAAAATTTTAGCAGCAATATCGGATCGAACTCTTCCGGCAAGGAGAATACGTCTTCTTCTGACGCGGCAACGCTCGTCACATCGGGTTTCTGACGATGATGGCGGTGGTGATGATGGTGGTGATGAGCCTTTAATGGATTGCACGGTCCTGGGCACACCATTGGTCGGCCTCGACAGGCATGTCGAGGCGGATTCATCATCTTCGATTTTCTTTGTTGATCAAAGCATGAAGCAAGATTGATGCGTCTAGTACAAAGATAATTAAATCAGAGCTGACACGGAGAGATTTGAAGTTATACAGAATTGTGATCCAGTAGTCTCTCGAATGAAAAGAATTTTTCTCCCACCGAGTATTCGTCGCATTACATTCTTTACACACTTAGCAATTATGTAATAAATATCACGAAGCGAAATGGCGCGATTGCGTTTTAAAACATATTCCGCTACATCTGCTTTTAGCGATAAATTAACGGGAATCCAGTTTTTCGCCGTGAAAAAATCACCATTATGACGTATCTGCCATCTGATCGCAGAAAATAGCCCGGCGTTCTTTCCCGAGGCGCGTAAATCACGAGCGTAAGTCCATCGCGTGCGATCGCTGGAGGACGTACATTGTGAGGTTGTGAGAGCTCTCGGTCGGGAACCCGGGACGAAGGTCAGGCTTATGCTTTCCGTGCTGCTATGCCAGCGGGAAATCCAGCGCAGCGTGTACCGATGTCAATGCGATGAAGGCACGTCCGGTCGGCGCGTGCGCTCGGCCGCTTTTCGAGGTGTTGAAAAATCGACGGTCGAAATTGAAGGCTGGAACTCTTTTTGTGACAAAGTCCGAGAAAGCGACACGTTCCTTTCATCGAATCATCTGTTGAATTGTCAGGACAGAGTCAATTTCAAATCGTATCATCGCAGAAAGCAAGAAGAATTATTTCGAAAGAAGGATGACGAAAAGTTGGGCGTTTTTCAATTCTTTTTTTTTTTTAAATATAATTTTGTAGAAATGCGCTGTTGAAAAAAAAGGAATGAAATTATAATATTGCGAGAATTTAGAATAATACCGTATGTTTACTGAAATATTTATGCTGCTGAAAAAGTGTTACAGGCGCCGTTCTATAATTAACAAGTTCCACTATTGCGAGATTGCAATGATTATAAAAGTGGAGTATACGTCACAAAGTTCAAACGTTTACCTTGATTTTGTTGTCATTTATGATTAAAAGAAGAGGTTACATTCAGCAAATATTCATCCATTGTGATGATAAGAATCGAGATTCGCTTTTGTTCTCATCAATCTTCACGTTTATCATTTACGCGACTATTTTGGAAAATATAATTGCTTATAATTTTTTAGGTTTAAGTAAAATTGCTTTAACTCTGTTTTTTTTCTTAATTAGGATTAAAATTGATTAAAAATAAGAATATTATTCCTGAAATATCATTTGTCAAGCGCTCTATTATTTACACCGCATTTATCGCAATTATGATGCGTTTATTGTTGCAGACGAATGTTTCCAACTTGCCGGGTGTCCTTCAGCGGACTGAAGTCCGAGGGTCGTTACGCGGTGCTAATGGACATCGTGCCGGTCGACAATAAAAGGTATCGATATGCCTATCATCGTAGCTGTTGGTTAGAGGCCGGCAAAGCTGACCCACCGGCGCCTGCGCGACTTTACGTTCATCCCGATTCTCCCTTCACCGGCGAGCAGTTGCGGAAGCAGGTTGTTTCCTTCGAGAAGGTGAAGCTGACGAACAACGACATGGATAAACACGGCCAGGTAAGAGAAAGCCGTCGGTATCTGATACTCGTGATCAATTCGGTATCCATGCTGCGATATCTTTGACAGGGCCGAGACATATGTTTTTTGAAAAGCTGAATTAATTAAAAATTAATCGCGGAAATTATAAAAATTCAATACATTCTCATAAGTTATTTTACAACTTCTACTCGATGAATATTTACATTTACAAATTAATTCTTCATCGTACAATTATTTAGATTTATCATATTCGTACAATCCGACGGTAGATAGTCACTCGAAACAGTGAAATATTCACACTGTTGCGAATGAAGCGTGTAAATCGACCACTGATCTCCATATAATTTCCGTCGTGGAGGATAATTTCGCGCGCGCACAGGATTTTCCTCTTCCGGCGGCCCGCGCATAGAAATTGTCGGCGATAAGACGCTTCATGCACCCCGGCCATTACGCCGTTCTGTAATTTGCGCCTGCCTTTCAGCGGATGCGTAATTCCTGGGCCGCGGCGTATCTCCCCTTTATTTCGGAGTTTAGCGCACAATGGCCGCCGGACGCGAAGTGTCGGGCCCGTGTTGGACATGCTACCGCTATTACGTGGCGCACGGAACCTTCTTTTCTTCGCGTTCGATCATGCCCTGAAGATATAATCTGTAAACATAATTCCCTTGATGATTATATATATTCGGGATCTTAAAGAAATCTTCTAATTTATATATAAAAGATTCACGGGATATCCACTAAAGCTGGAAAAACCTGAAAAACCTGAAATTCTCGAATCAAGAAATTTTCAGATCTTATCGATTGCTCAGGGAATTTCTGTTGAAAATTTCTCTTCGATGATTTTGCTTTTATTTTACGATTAGCTTCTCGTTTCTTTCTAATTCTTTTCTTTCAGTTTTCTTACTAAGAATATGACCAGGAAATGTTAAGAAATTCACACAATAAACAAATTTATTCTAAATTTTCATGTAAGAAATACTCTATTTTTGCCAGAAAATGTATTTTCGATTTCCAAAGATTTTTTCCATTTTTTTTTAGTAGGCATTCTGAGATCCCAATTTGGAATAAATTTTTCCAAAATAAGTTTAATTCAATTTTTCCCTAATAATAGTTTAAATGTATTAAGCATCAAAGTAGAATATTTTAAGAACAAGAGCTCACGCATTGAATGGATCGCGGGCGGCGATGCGCCGAAGGCCTCCGCAAATTCGACGATTGAATATAAGCGACGTGCGGGCAACTTTAACGAACGACCGGCGCCAACGACGTCGACGATGCTCGCAGTGTCATTTTTCACGCCCTCATATCAATTCTCTTGGCCTTTTCTTGTTCTCGCTCGCATGATTGTTGACGAGTCCTCGAGCGCGCCGAAAATGGCCTCGTAAAACGCATACGCCGGGACATCACCCCGTCAGGGTGGAAGCGTGGGCTTGGTTATCATCGGCGCGAGTCGTTAATCGTGGGCGTCGCTGTTGCCAGAAACATAATAATATTCCGTCCTCGCCATTGCCGCCGCCGTCGTTGGCCGATCGATGACAAACCAATCTCTCGTTGTTCATAAAAACTTATTTCTTTCGGGACAAAAGTGGAAATGTCAGAGGTTTTAGCAAAACTATTTTTATACGCAAAATAACCGGCAGAGAAAGATTTGAAGAAAAAATAATGATACAAAAACAGAGGATTTTGTACCTAACGCTAGTTGTTAATTGTTTATATTATAATCTTCTTATTAAATACATATCCTAACAATCTTGGTTAACTTGATTAAACGTTTCGATCAATATTTGATTGTACAGCACAGAAATATGGAAATTATAACCATTCCTTTCTATATTTCTGTGCTCCCTTTCTCTCTTCCCCCTCTTTTATTTTCCTGTTGCATTATTATAGTTCTCATCACAGTCGTCCGTGTCGTTGGCATTGTTAACACGATTTACACTAAAATGATTATTTTTATACATCTTGATAACGGTCTCAGAAGTATGTTTCTCGATTCCTTTCCGTTTAATTTATAATTTTTATATAGCTTGGCTCACTTGATTGTTTCTACATTTTATAGCATGACTTCAAACAGAAATTATATTCTACAACTATAGTTTGATTACTGAGGATGATCAAATATTGATCGAAACGTTTAATCAAGTTAACCAATATGAAGATCGTTAACATATGTATTTAATAAGAAAAAGATTGTAATATAAGCAATTAACAACTAGCGTTAGGCACGAAATCCTCCGTTTTTGTATTATTATTATTTCATATGTGCCTTTCTTCTTTTATTGATTTAAAGAAAAATTTGTAAAATTTATATGGAATGTATACACCGCTGGAAAATCACGCAACCTTACATGCGGGCATTAGAGAGGACGAAAATTCCGTCGCAGAGAATTGCAGTGGATCGACTATAATTTCGAGCATTTACGCGCAAAGTCACCGCGCCGATAAGCCGATGTCGAGGGGAAAATTTGAGACCGTGCGAGTCAGCTTGGCGATAAAACGCCGTCTTCTTTTCCGATAAAGAAGCGTCATAAGCGTGTAGCCGCGCGATAATGAAAAGTTGAAGTTCATGGGAAAGAGGCGGAGTAACAACGCCCGGCGGCAGAAATCAGGGATTACAACGGGAAAGCATGTTAATTGGATAGTTTTTGTGACAGGCGAATGAGCTTTAAATACCAGTTTCAATTATTTCGAATCGATATCTTGGAAATTCGATACTTTGGTAAACTATGAAATATTACATTCCATTTTGGGCAACGATTTGAAGCACAAATAAATAGCGTTATATCTAAAGATTGTGATGTCATCGGACATTGTGATTACAAAAATTGTAATTCGAGAAACCAAAATTTATTAGCTAGTAAATTATTTTTATGGCACAAAGTGTCATATTTTTTAAATACCACGCGTCTTTCGGGTAAAATCAATGATGCGTTACGAAATTGCCGCCTTGACCCATCTCGAGAATAGTGATATTTCGAGAGTACGTGGTTTAATTTGCGAATAATACACAGTGATACCTACATCGATCCCGCGTCGACGCGTTTTCCTGCTTATTAACGTGGGAACTCGACACCATGAAGAATAAATGCGCGAATTTACGGCGTGATTCGCGCCTTTATCGCGAGATTGGCGATAAACCGCGCGAAACTTAATATTCCGCTATCTCTTCCGACGTCCCGTTGTAAACGTTCGATAAAAGTTAATCCTCGGCTTAAAATATCTCTTTTACTCCTTAATTGGAAGTACGTATTTCACGCGCGACCCCCATGAAAATTTTTTACGCCACGAAAATAACTTATTTATATTGACTTTTGAATGAATTTTCAAGTACATAATATATTCTAATGTGCATTTTACACAGCACCGTTATACGCGCTTCGCTAATTACGTTCACAATTCGAATCAATCGGCCCACAGGCCGAGTAAATGGCAAAATATCTCAATATTTTTCCCAGGAATTTTCTCTTTCGGACAAAACCGGACGTTAAATATATTTGTCAAACGCACCGCGTATCCTCGCGTCAAGGGGGTTAATCTCCGTACGAACGCGATCAGCTCCCACCCTCGAGCGCTCGTAGAAAATATCACGGGTCCCTCTCGCGACCGTAAAAAGTGGGGGAGGACGACGCGGCTCGGAGGGTGCAGCGGGTTCGCCGGGCGAACCCGCTGCGGCGAAAGGGGCGAGGGGAAACCCCACCAGCTCGGAAGCATGCCCATAATGTTGCGGGCATTATAGGCAGCCCGCAGCCGGGTGTCGTAGGTGGTGTATAGTAGGTAGGTACGAACGACGGCGTTGCGCGGCCTATAAGCTAATAAATTGAACGGATGTTTGCCCCGAGCTTTTGTCATGATGATCACGGGTAGCCCACGCCCGGTCCCGTCGAGCACCTTTTGAATCTCTCTCGAGACGACTCCGCCGCGCCCGCCTCGCCCCGGCCGCGTCCCCCCCCCCCTCCGCGTCGCGACAAGAGAGGATGCGTGTAAACGCGCGCATGAATGCTTTTCGGAGCTTTATCCGAGAGGAGGATAAATCGTAGAAATGATAATCGCGATGGGCGTGTTCCTGTCTTCTCGCTGTAAATTATTTAGTTTTTTCTCCCTCGCGCGCGCGATCGAATGAATGAATGATAATCGCCGCGGTGCTTCGGCGCTAGCGCGAAGGAAAATGAAATATCGGCGAACTGTGTTTCTGTTAATGCACTGCGAGTAAATATCAAACAAGTAAGCAAGTTCTGAGATGTTTAAAAAAAAAAAAAAAAAAACATTTTCCATGTAGCTCTTGATCTCTATTAAATTTTACCTTCGTTAGAAATTTTCCTACGCTGTAAAAAGGATCGGTGCTTTGCGAGAGGTAGAGGGATTCCTGAAAAATCTCTGATGTTGTTTAATCTATTTCTCATTGAAAATACACATAATCTCCATGTAACTGAATGCAGTTAGTCGTCATGAGTCCTCACGCGTAAATCAACGTGACGTTTAAATACGAAAGACTCGGGAAGGTATTAACAGTTTTCGCCTGGATATTGCCGTTTCAACTTAGCACTTTACACATGCATTATCTTTAATGGCAGTATTGCTGTCAGTATCGTAATCCCCATCGTGATGTTCGCCCATTGATATCGCTGGTAAAAGTAGTCATAATACGGCGTCAGTATATGAATTCTACGGTCTCCATACATCGAGTGGGCGAATACGCAAATATAAACTGTTAATAAGCATAAAATAACAAGTATATCCGGGCGCACGCTTAAGAAGTCGAGTGTAACTTCCAACGGCCGACGCGCCTCTTCAAAATGTTTAAAGTTTGATCATTATTGTAACAATTCTTTTTCCTTTCTTTTTTTTTTTTCCTTCAAAACGTTTGACTCTCCGGTCACGGTCGATTTGCGTTAAACTGCGATCGGAAATAATCCGCGAGTGCAGTTGTTTCCGAAAAAAAAAGGAAGGAAAAAAAGAGGAGAGATTGCTCTTGGGGCGAGGGACCGAATCGAGTTTCGTGACGAGGAACTCGTACTGCTTTCCGGTTGTACCGGCAATTGCCAAACACCCTGTACACGCGCAGAGAAACACTGGCGAGGAACGAACAGACACACCGGTTGAAAGCGGTCGGTCGAGCCGGGCGAACCACGCAACGCCAGTCAACTCAACTCGACGACTCGAGTGGTAGGGAACATTCCTTCGCTACGGCCACTATTTCATCGTTTCGTATGACGCGATATTATAAGACCCCCGCCTGCGACTCGGCTACTACACGGTGGTCCAAAAGCGGTCATCCACCTGCCGCGCGGGCGCGCGAGTTCTCGCTCGACACTTTTTTCAACCTTTTCGCGTATATATTTTGCGTAAAGTATCCGTATAAAATTTCTAATCTATTTCCCAACGCTGTGATTTTTTTTGTTTTGCTAGAATCATTGCTACCGCTATTACTCCTCCTTTTTTATACACAATTTATTCATAAAACAAGTATTAAGTTGAGCGATGCGTGTTTTCGTAAAAAATTTTGAATATTAATTTTCTGCCTCCGGTCATCGTTGCTTCTTGATTACGCGCATGACGTGGTGCTACTGGCATATTTTACCATAAAGAAAATAAATAAAGACTTATATTTCTTTTGATACTAATCAGTGCTAATCTTGACATGCGACCAGAAACTTTAATAAATATATTTTAAATTTTTTAAATTTTCTTTACGTCAATTTTTATTGAGACAAGCATTTGAGTTTTTATTTATAAAACTATTTTGAAAAGTAGTGATAATTTTAATTGAAATATTCGCGTCGGCAATATCGCACAACATGCACGTATTCGAAGATCGCAAAAAATAATGCATTTGGTAACGATTTCTCATTCACACGAGAAAGATATTGGAAGTTTTATCGCTGTCATTTCACTGCTGAATTTTGAAGAAACCGGTACTTCTGCGAGCGCGAAAAAGAAGTTACCGCGGGAGAGATGTAAAGTTAATCTCCTTGAAATATTGCGGACGAGAAGGAGATTTGCTGTAATTACCGGTTGCTCGGTAAACAGGCGGATAAAGTGCACACGATGCAACGGTGATCGACAGACTGGAAAAAAGTAACGATTGTCCTATACATTTCTCAACATTCGTCGGCGTCTCACATCCTTTGTCTCTTTCTCGCGCTCTTTCTCTCTCTCTCTCTCCCGTTCTCCTTCTCGCTCTTTTTCACAGTATTTAAGTTTTGCCACGGGGAGAAAGTCATTTTCGAGCGGCGGAATTTTTACGAGCCGGGCTGCGGAGAGCGCGAGCATGATATGTATTCAAATCCACAGTACATAAATAACAGCTAATAAATAAGTACCAACGGTGCACTTATCATATTATACATGATTTAAATAGTTTCGCTGGCTGTTGCAGGAAACACATCGTACACAAGTTGATTTCGTAATGATGAATCGGTGAATCGGCAGGTTCCAGATATGTAGAGCTTGATGCATCTGTGCGATTATTTGATTTCGAGAAATTTTACAGTATTTGTAAATCTGAGTGATCTCTGCGGATTGATATATCGTGGAATTTAGCGACATGCGCCATTTAGCCTTGATAAACGTAATGGAACGTATATGGATCCGTATATTAAATAATTTATGATTTTACGGTTCAGCGCGTCTAATAATTTACCTGCGTACTGATTATACACGAGTGCGAACTAATTTATATCGATTTACATTCTAACGCTATAAAATTTTCAATGTCTCGTGAGGGTAAAAAAACCAAAGTTATCGTACAACTTGTTGGAAGGACAAATAGTCTTCTTTTAGCACTTTTTTCCTTCGAAGTTGTATAACCGCGTATGTCGTTGGTTTTTATAAATTAATTTGAGTTAGATATACGGGATTTAATTTTTCTCGATAGGTTCGGTCAATAATAATGACAAATACGTGGAGTAAATCGCGTAACAATCGATTTTCGGTTCGATCGACCCGAGGAAAAACGCGATCGGTCTCGCCGGTATTCTAGAAAAGCGTTCTCACGATCTCGTGACGAACACGTCCTCTCGCCAAGGGCGAAGTATTAGGTTTCACGTCTCGGCTTCCCGCGGGAATATCTGGATAAGCGACGGGCTTGATAAATTAAGCGAAAAATTATGCGAATGCGCACCGTTCTACGTGTGTCCTCGCTACTCGCGTGCGTTTACCGGTATGTATGCACGCGCACGCGCGCGCACACACACACACACACACACTCGAACGCGGTATACGTGCACGTTGTACACACCGAAGGGATCAACGGAGCAGAGCGGATTGTTGTCCTGACAGGTTGCAGCGGGTTGTCCCACATGCAGCAGCGCGCAGAAAACGAATAGGGACACCCCGGGATCCCGCGATCGCCTCGCCCGCCATAAAGCTGCTACCTTGGAAACGACTTCTCGGTGCCTTCGCTTGGAAGCCAGTTCCACGGCGGTGGAATTAAATTCGGATCTTAATTCGCCGGAAACATTATTCCAGCCAACGCCTCGCCTCGCGCGAACGGTGCATCCGCGGCGATACACTTCGCGTTTCACTCAGCTTAATTACGCTAACCGCGCTACTCAGCAGTTTTTTTCTCACCTTCACTTATCTAGTATCATCCGGAAACTGCTGAGAGTTTCTTTCATTAACTCTCCCCTCTCTCTCTCTCTCTCTCTCTCTCTCTCTCTCTCTCTCTCTCTCTCTCTCTCCGCGATGAGATAAGAGTTTTTTTTTTTAATTTGAAATTAATGTCTTCGGACTTTGCAAACGAAACACATTTCTTTGCGCGATATTTTTAGTATCGAATTGAAAAAGAGAAAGAAAGTATTTGTGCCGCATTGCTGCACACGTCGGAGAAGAAAATCGCCGACGGCGAATTCTGAAACGCGCGATACGCCGCGCGGCGTTTCGCGAAATCGTGCGAGTTCAGCGTGCGCTGTAATCAATGAAGTGGCACCGGACACCTCTACGAGCGAGGCCTCGCTCAATTATGTCCCTGGGCCATTTAATTAATACACCTATAATTCGCGGCCTCTACGTAATTATATATGCTCACTTTGTGGATACCTGCGTAGATTCGAATAATCTGCGATCTACGCTCGCAGGAAGAAGAAGGACGGGAAAAGTGAGAAAACGGCCGAGGAAAGAGCGCGATCGAGAGAAAAATAAAAGGATTCCTGTCGCCGAACACAGTCGAACTCGCTTTTACGAATATTCGAGACAAGCGTGTGTGTTGCACATTTCGGACTTCGCGGCGTGACGTTTGTTTTTCACCTGGCCGCGAAATCGCCGGCGATATTTTTGAAACTGGTTTAACGCTCGCGACAGGTAGCCGAAGTGCGTGTTTGTTTCGGCTGGGGCATTTCCTGTAGCGCGATTTGCGCACGCTTGTGAATCGCCTGTGATGTTAATGCGAATTTACTGGCGAAGTGAGCACGTCTGAAAGATTCTATCAGCCGAATCTATAATAATCGCGAGTCTCTCGCGACTTTGTCCGTCATTTATTCCGCACGGAATAGTCGGACATTTTCGTTACCAGCTATTGCACGCCAGCGCTTTTTGCCGGTGCTTTGAATTCCTTAGGACAATTAACTCGGAAAGTAACAAACGCGATTTTCGAATTCGTATACAGCCGATAATTTGGAATTCAAATTCTACACATTCTTAAAATTAAAAAATATTGTTGTAAGTTTATATATTTTAAATATTGAACGTTTTTCAGCTTGATCTAAAATATTCAGAAACTTTAAATTCTTTTCATTTCATTCGTATCCTAAAATTCTTGATTTCTCAGACATTTGAATCTTGTATCCTTGATTTTTATCGGATTCAGGCTTTCTAAATCATCGAGCTCCCGCTGTGAGTGATCTCTTCTTTTCATCCGGCAGAGATATTTAAAATTCAGCTTTCATTGCAAATCGCAGTCGGATATTTCGTTATCTACACTATCATATCTGGTAAAAACACGTTTGTATTAATCGAGACTCGGATTAACGATCGACATTCCGCCGTGATTGCGATCTACCGGGCGTGGAGAAAAATGCCAATATAAATCGCCCGTGTAATGCCGCTATCAACATGTATTACGTGGATGACGCTATGTTTGATAAATCGCCACATGCAAATCACACCAGAGAGCGGATCGGTTTCTCTCGGTAGCCTTTCGCAGCTAATTATTACAAATGGACTCTAATCGATTGAATGGAAAAAGGTGTTTGCGTCATACAATACGCAGAGTGAGATTTTTTTTCTGAAAAAAACATTTTCTCTCATACGAGAGATGTGCGGAAAATAAGTGAGAATCTCTCTCAACAATAATGCTCTTTGCTCGACGCATGAAATTTTATATTGAGACATTTTTATGCTGTACCAATAGTCGTATTTTTTAGTTTCTTTATTGCTAAATATTTTATTTCCAGTCGTTTTTAATTTTAAATATATTTTAATCTTGGTGGATTTTTATATTTTTAATTAGTCAAATGAGACTTCGCGAAAACAAAATTCTCTGCATCCTTGATGTTCGAAAAATTGTTATAAGTTAGATGCTTTTTATTTCTTTATACGACAATTAACTTTAATCGGAAGAGACATATTCAGCTATCTGTCAGCTGTTGTGCACCGTAAATTATTCCCCGTGTTCGGCGTCATTATAACGTCATATAACGTATTCGTCATTATTTACATATTTATCTTGAGCTTGGATGAGCGCAGTGAGGACGTGTCTTATTGACGAGATGTGTTTTTACGATTGTAATCTACAATGTGTCGTAAACTTTTGCAGACATAATTTGCTGGAATAAAATGCGCGCCCGCATCAAGCGTTGTCTTCCCGCATCCTCCGAGAAATGAAAATAAATATGTCGATGGTACAACGTGTTCGCGTAACAGTTAATAATCGATCAGATTATAACATCGCTGAACAATTATTTTTGTTTTATAAATTAATTCATCGATAATAAATATAATTGCGAGCGCGATAAAACCGGCATTGCTCCTCCGTTGACAATAGCGGTCTTCTCAATTTGCCAACCGTCATTTGCACGTGTGTTTTCATAAAATCGAGATAATCGAACTTTCAGATCGGCCGCTCATCGAAAATAAGTTATCCGATTGAATATACGTACGGCAGGTTTATCAGACGGCTGTGTCGCGGATGTTTAGCCGTGAATATGTGTACGCGGTCAATATCGTATATGCACACACGTGACCGTTTATTCCGCGTATATGTGTGGTTGGGATCGAAGCCAGTCGCGTGAACGGGACTTAAAAGCGAGAAGGGCCCGAAATGCCCAAAGATTCTCCCGGGCCACCTGCAGCCGTTAAGTCTCAACAGTTGTGGCATCGCACAGCCGCCTCCATATTTCATATTAGCGATAATATATATAAGTCCGGCTACCGTCACGCACTCTCTCTTTTTCTCTCTCATTCCCGCGTCGCCCGACCCTTCGTCGTCCCTCTACGAACCTCCGCTTCTCATTCTAGGATCATTTCTGATGTATGCTAACGAGTCCGTTCGACCCGCTCGATTTTGATAATTAGCAGCTTAACGTTTTATATCGTTTGGGGTGTATTGAATTTACATCTGTCTCTTAAAGTGTATTAATAAAGTGTATTAATAAAAATATGCGTATAAAAGAATAACAATTTTTCTACGCGCATAGATTACGCAAAATTCTCATCCAGCGTGGATTTATTTTGCAATTCAATTAAAAGTATGATTTTGATATATTTTTTCTCATGTTCTACTGTAAATGTCGCGTTTTTTATTACTAATTATTTTTTTAAAGGAATTATTCAAATTATCCTTCAAACTCTTAATCGTTCTGCGCGTCGCGTAGTCGCCTCCGAAAATGGCAAGGTAGAGGAAACGTAGAAGCAGCATAGGATGCGCGCGCGGTTGCTCGCGCGATACACGATACCGTCGCGGGGAATTTGTTTCGTCGCGCCACATTGTTTCGGACAGGAAATCAATACGAAACTTCGCCCCAGCCATAGCACCGCGCGCTATCTGCGATATCTACCTGCGACAGAGTTCTTCTCTCTGCAGAAGTGAAATTCTCGCTTGAAATTTTAACCCATCGATCTGCACGACTTCCGAAAATGACGCGGAATGTGCCAGAAAATATCTGTGCAATGACTTTTATTAATTTAGTCAAAATTGAATCAAAAGTTAATTTATAGGTTGCAATTAAATCTCATAAAGTAAAATAAACAATAAAATCGTTATTTAATCGGATTAAAAAGATAAAAATCAAGCAAATTCCTAGCAAGCGTAAATTGCTTTCAAATTCGTTAGTGATTCGCGTTGTTATGAATTCTTTAAGTTTTCTCTCTTTCTGTACTTATTTTCTTTTCGTCCAATTACGAAAATTACATTATATATATATGTGTGAATCACTGCGACCCATTTCTAAAAATATAAAGTCGAGCGGATAAGATAAAAATATGCTATTTTCCGCTGATAATCTCCTCGCCTCCGATAACTGGAGCCAGCATCCTTTCACGAAAACAAAGTATGTTAACTCTCAATTAGGTACAGAGACACATACGCTAAATGATCGCGCGATAACTTGCGATAATCAGCGAGTTGAAGCGCGCGTTCGTACGGGACATCGTCGCCGATCCGCGATCATAATCGTACTTTATTATTACTGGAAATATCGGAATCGCGCTCGCGGAATTCATTAAAAGGAGCGGAATCAATTTTTCGCGCTTAATCCCGTGAAGCGATAATCGAGCGGCGGATCTCCGTCTCGTTGCAGATCGTGCTGAACTCGATGCACAGGTATCAGCCGAGAATACACTTGGTCCGCTGTCGACACACCGACGACAGCGGCCTGCACATCACCGACCTCCAGAAGGAGGAGCACAAGACGTTTATCTTCCCAGAGGCCATTTTCACCGCCGTCACGGCGTATCAGAATCAGCTGGTGAGTGCAGATGCCTTGAATAACAGTCGATTTATATATTAAAACCGGCAAGTAAATGAGGTTGAAGGGATTGGAGAGATTTTATATTGCTGCACACACATATGTTGCGTATATACGTGTATATGTGTGCGTTGCAACGAGGATTCGAATTTCGTTTTGAAACTTTGCAATTTTTATTTCATCTGGAAACGAGTTTTGGATTTTTTAGTTTGGAAATTTAATGTAAGATATAATAATTATCAAATTTAGAGAATATAAAACTTAAAGGAATATGTTTCCGGTAAAATAAAATAAAATATAATATACGTGTGAATTGCAACAAGGATTCGAATTTCGTTCTAAAGCTTTGCAATTTTTGTTCCATCTAGAAACGAGTTTTGGACATTTTTTATTTTAGAAATTTAACGTAGGAATATAATAATTATCAAATTTAGAGAATATAAAAAGAATATGTTTCCGGTTAAATTTCCAGATAACAAGACTGAAGATTGACAGCAACCCGTTTGCCAAGGGTTTCAGGGACTCGTCGAGACTCACCGACTTCGACCGGTAAGTTTCAAGCTTTCGAGACTCGATTTTGATATGAAAATACGACGGCGATATTTTCTTAGATATCTAGATTCGCATCGGAGTTGAGATTTAAATTACGTGTTTCCGTCTTTGAAACCTGCAATTATTCGCGGCGTCGTATCGGTGGCGAATCGAATAATAAATCCAAACTCGATTAAAATATGCTTTAACCAGTAGCTAATCTGTCCGCGCTGCTCGTCTCTCTTCATGAGAGTTTCAAACCGAACGCCGATCCCGGCAAACGCTTTTCTACATAGTGGTGTAACGAGCAATCATAGCATCCATTTATAACGGCCGGACGTTGATCGAGCGGCTACTAAATTAAAACCTATATTTTCGAATGAAATATCTATAACTCCCGTGTCGGCACGGCGTCGACGCTTCTACTGGAAGGGTTTAATTAAAACGCGATTAGAGTGTCAGCGCATACGTCATCCGACCGGCGATTTCCTCGATTTCTTCTCGCGCGCGAAATACCCCACATCCGAACAGGTTAATTGCTCTTAAAAACAGACTGAAAACAAAATTGCGAGGACCGAGCAACAAAAGGTCCGACGTGTGCTAAAGATTAATTATTGACCGTTGTGTTGAAATTATCTTTTAATTCAAAACGCTCGCTCAATACCATTTGCGGCATTTTGATTATTATTCCCATTTTTTCATAATCTCGCTTCTGCCTCGCGTTTTGCAATGTAAAAGTCCGACCTATCGACACTCTCCTCGATCGTAGCGTTATGGGCGATCATTATATCTCATTAGAACGTCGGCACCTTAATCGCGCCGACTAAATTATCGCTTAGATCTTTTTCTCTCTCGTTCGAAGCGGAAATTTACAACAACGTTAAACGTCGAGCGCGCGGGATCGTGCGTTCATCCAATGTCGAAAATGGGCGCGCGCACGCGACCGATTTCGAAGTTATCCGCGATCATCTATCTGCATGAATGACGACGCACCTGCCCGGTTATGTATTCTCTCTTTCTGCGTTTACGGCTGAGGCGGATACACGTGTGACAGAAAAATATATTTATGCATATGCATGTGCGTATCCTTTTTTTTGTTCACGCTTCGCCATCAGGATCATTGTTAATGCCGATATTACAAGGTTAACCGGCGGCCATGATTAATCGATTTTCGATGCTTGTCGCCCGTCATCGGGGCTGCATGACAAAACAGATTTTAATTTTTTTCCTATCATTCGTCATTATTTCAACAGATGTATTTGGGCGTTTGAACTTTTATCAAGCAAACACTTTGCAGCACTTGAAGCACGAGTGAACGTGAATTCTCGGAGTTTGTCTCTTCTTTTAAAAACTAACTCGGGAATTTTTTAGAATATCAGTATGTAGCGAAGTGATTTAGAGAAATGTAGAAGTATAAGAAATAAATTGCAAAATTAGTATGGATAATGGATTAATTTGATATAGTAACTTGAAGTATGTAAGTACAAGGATAAAACACGTTTTTCTGTTGTAATGTCACAAACCACGCCATCGTTTCAAAATTGAGAGTTTTACGTTCGATTTTCGAGTTTCGCTGCAGCTTTACGCTTAAAAATTGATTAGCTCCGAGGGAAGGTAGAGGCCGTCGGTCGCGCTGGTTTCGGATTCGGTACCATATTTTACGAAAAACCGTCTGGTGCTCTCGCACCGCCCATTGATCCTCAGAAATATATTAAGGAACGCGGGCGCGCGTTAAGCGAGGCAGGACTCTCGTCACGCCTCTTCCAATTTGCACGTGATCGCAGCTGGGCCGTGGATGCCACTTTCACGAAAACTCCTGGGCGAGGAGGCACCTATCTCGCGCGAGATCGTTTTCGCGATTAATTAGCTCATATTTCACAACACCGCCGCTCGTAACTCGCGCAATTAAGTGCGCGTGTTTTTCCTTTTTCTTGTTAGCCATGAAAAATCCGCGAACATCGAAATTCGTCGAACGGCCGTAGCGTGATATCGCTAATGGCTTTCTCGATCGGCACCGAAAACCCTAACGGCGCACTTAAGTGTCGCGATTACCGCCTCATTACGAGCGAATAAACAATTTAATTGCATTTTGCCATCTCGCGGAGCAGGTGTCTCACGACAGGTACACCGACAGTCCCGACCAGGCTGAAGCGACGAAAAGAACAAACAAAACGAAAACGAGAGTAATCGAGAAAGAGAAAAGGAAGGAAAGAGGGGGGAAAAGTGCAATTTATTAATACCCAATTTAATTCTCGAGGAACATGCACAATATTTCAGATAACGGATAATTTAAATAGAATAATTTCAGATGGAAATTTGTTCGTATGCCAAGTCTTAATTCTCGGTTATTAATTTTCGAGCCCGTATCCTGAAACTCGGATACTAAATCTTGAACGCTTAATTCCGAAACGTGAACTCCGCAAATTGAAACCTTGAATTCTTGCATCTTTCAACCTGCAACGTCAGATTTTAAACTGCACACTTCTCGCTTTTAGCGCCGGAAAAATGTCAATTAAATGCAAGATTAAGTAGTGTTGCGTTAACAGAATAAATTTTAACGGAATAATTAATTTTCCTGAAAAAATTACATAATGCCTTCGAGATGGAGAAAAAAGAAGCGAAAGAAAAGAGAGTAAATGTAAAGCACGGCGAGGGAGAATCTCGCAGAGAGTTTCGGCGGGCAAGACGACTTTATTGGGCGTCCGTTATCGATTCGCGAACACGTTCGCGTACACGGAGTCGATTTGCATAAAACCTTGAATCGCGATCCCGAGAGATCGGCGCGGTTAACAATTTAGTGGGCGTGCTCGCGGCGATGCGCGCCCAGCTACCGGCGTGTCGTTCTTACTTATTAAATGAGGCCGAACGGCCCCGATAGCCGTCGCCGCGAAGAAGTCGGGTCTTCTTTGAGGAGGAGGAGAGAGAGAGCGCCTACGCGCGGCCGGACGGCCGATAAAAGTAACGTGGCTTTTAATTACAGGCCGATTTCAGCACCGTCGCGTCGCCCCGTTGCGCGCGCTTGGGAACGAGTGACGCGTTCGGTTTATTGTCAAGTACGCGCATCGGATTATCGCTTCCTCTCGCTCGCTTCCTTCTGCCCTTCCTGCCGTTCCCTTCGCGTCGCGCCGACGGCGACGGGCAGTCATTAAAAAATTAAGTCGCGCGAGCGCGTCCGGCAAAAACACGCGAACTTCTCGTTTACGATTATTAATAGCCGAAGCGCGCCATCTTCTCGCTCGCGATGTACTCGCCTCTCCCGGGCGATCGCGCATGGCGCGCAGAAGGAAGTCCCGTGTGATGGATCGAGCCGTTCGTGCGATATTTTCATGTACGAATGCTATCGCTCTGGACATATATCAAAGCGAATTTATGCCACTTCCCTGTTAAACGGCCGCCATGCGTAGGAGGCCGTGGAAAACGCTACAAGGATCGCAGGATGCGGAACACCGAAGGTTGCGATGAATTTATGGTAATGGTTCCTGGACCTTCCTCGAATGCTAAAATCCTCGGTTTCTCTGCTCTTGAGGACTCGGACATTTAGGTCGAAATTATGCTAGGCTCCTTGAACGCTTAAATGAGCATTCTAACATCTTTGAGGTTTTTTTTTTTTTAGACACAAAGGACACTTTTGTTTTTTGTTCGCCGCATCCTTGAGTTGAAAATAATTTTCAAGACTGGATATTGGCTATTTGCATATTCTCGATTTGGTCTTTCATTCGAAACGCCCTACTTGAAAACTATAATAGTAATTTAAAAAATCAATTTTTTTTTATTACGTGTCTGACGATATATTCATTAATTGTGTATTCCGTGATAATATTCATGCCTGCGCGTACGTTTCATCTTGTTTTTGCAGCGCCGATTTCACGGCGAATCAGACAACAACGAGAAGCGTGTGCATTTTAATGAATCCGCGTTGACGCGAATGGTCGGCGAGCATGATCTCGCCTTCGAATCACTGCCGCGCCACGATCCTCCCCAAATCAGCACCTGCCTAACTAGGTAGGCCGCCTAAATCCCGCACCGTCATTCTAAGACCCGTCTGTTATCTCGAGCACTCAAAAAGTCGATCGGTTCGCCCGCTTTGCATTCCGACGTTGTGAAGAGAAGGGCGCATCGAGTTTCTGTCGAGTTCTCGACCGCTATCGATGCCTGCCTATCGAGAACGCCCCTCTCGTTTCCCGAAATTGCTACACACAGAAACGTCCCCTCAGAAATAGAACTCTTGCTCGAGATGGACTATTGCGGAACAGCGGATAAAATCTCTTAGGGGTCGCTAACACTCCGGCGATAATGCCGTCGCTCTTGGAGTCGGCAGTGCTCGTTTGGAAATCTAATTTTGTTGATTCAGGCTCGTAAGTGCCTAGCATATGCATAGCTGATCAGAAATTAGCGATAGCACTTGATGCGGATTCCTCATCAGTTTCCGTTTGTATTTTGTTTCAAAATAAATTTGCGCGTATTGTACACTAGGAAAAAAATTTAGTGTTTTTAACAAAATTTTATAGTTGAGGCTTTTGTTTTTCGCAAAAATAATTTTTACGTTTTGTTTGGCCAAATAATTTAGTTGCTAGAAAATGTTCGATGAAATTAAGATTTTATATGTAGTTCAAATAACCAAGTTTATTTAATAAAGCAAAATTAGGTTTTTAGTGAGCAATCCAGGTTGAAAAACGTCTGTTAGATGTCTATTAGACGTCTAATACACGTCTTTTCGACCTGTCATTTTTTACCGGGTTAGGGTTCATATTATATATAACAAATTAGTTAAATTAATAAAGCGAAATTATTAATTACAACAAATATTTTTGTTTAAATTAATAAAACTTGTTTTGTTAATATTTTTTACTTATTTATATCAAGGAAAAAATGTTGCTAATAAAGACATTTGTTTAAAATAACTAAATAGATTTGTTTAGGCATATTTCAGCCAAATATTTTTATCATTGTAACAAAAATTTGGTTTCTTTAACTAATTTTTTTCTTAGTGTAGCAGCTTCAAGTCCAATAATTTAATTCTGATTCTATGAATTAGTTTTAGAAGTCTGAAAAATTATGAGAGTACGTTAAAATGTAGTAATCTCTGAACAAAGTAATCTACATTTTTCAAGTTTAGAAATGCAGTTTTCCGCATCTAGATTTTAGATATCTATGAGTCAATCATCTAGTATTTTAATCATCGCAATTACGGGAAAGTAGAAACGTAACAATCTAATTATCCGCATAAACAACGTACCTAACGATCTGTAATACAAGTAATTCCGACTGGCGAAAGAGATGCATTCGGAGCATCGAAGGAGGGGAAGACTCTCGAGGGTGAGCGTTCCGCGCGGAATTCACGGACGATCCCGCGCTCCGTGTTCTCCATCAGATGACACCGGCCATTGCCACGTTCGCTCCAGATAAGCACGTACGACCGAGCGGAGATCGAGCTCTCTCGGCGCGAGCGGCGGGCCCTCGCCTTCGATGAGGAACGCCGGCAGTCGCCTTTACATTGTTGGCTGGTGCACGGATGCGCCGCTGCTCCGGCGGCGTCCGGAGTTAATGAGAGAGCGGCCGTACGGAGCAATACGGCGCATGCACCCGCCCACTTCACGCCGGCGCTGATAGATAGATGCCCCTCCGGCCCTCTTTCTTCTCTCTCGCCCTTCACCCTTTCTCCTTCCGCCCTTTTTCGCGCCGTTCGACCCTCTTCGCGAACGTGTTCGCGCGCGCACACGGCATCGCCGTCGACGTCGTGAAAACATCAGCCGGGCATCAGCACGGGTAGCCGGAATCGCGCGAACTGTGCGCGGCTGTGCGAAAGCGCGATGGCGGCCGAGACGCCCGTTTCGTTTCATGGTGCAGATTGATGGTTTCGGTTTTAGGTGAAGTCGTTAAGGTTCGGCGAAAATGAAGCTTCGGAAAGAAGTTGCGTGGCGTTATACGCGTTTCTTGAGCAAACATCGAATCATACTTAAATCGCGCGGAAAGAGACACGTAAAACTCCTCCGATTCGGGCTTGTCGGAATTATCGTCGGAAAGTATTATTCAGCATTTCAACAATATATTCCATCGCGAAATCTCCGTTACACTCAGATTTCTCGATGCATTCTACGATCTCGGACGCGTAAAGTCTGCCGAACCTGAAGGTGAAAATTAGCTCTCGAGCGAATCGGTCAATACCAGTTTGATTTTTTCAATTCTCCGCTCGGTATGTTTCAAAGAACACCGCTGCTTGTCGCTATTTGCGCGCAGTTCTGTACGCAGTTCGGTCCGGTCGTTTGTGCTCTCGCAGCTCGCCGTGGCAGCGCCGACTGGAAGAAAGAAACGGGTGGTAACGGCGGAGAAAGAGAGCGATTCCACGTTTCCCCCCCGGTTCCGGAGGGCAAGGAGGGCAGGGCATTCATCTATATTAGCTTCGAGAGCGGACGGCCTGTCATTACCGCTGCCGCTCTGGCCCTCTTCTCCCCCCCCCCCCTCCTCCTCCTCCCGGCGAAGTCTCTCTATCTTTTCCGTCTCGCTCGTACTTCTTCTGCACCTCGCTCCATCCCTGTCCGCTCTTGGGCACAACTACCAGCATCAACCCCGACTACGCAGACACCTTCGACCGATACTGCCGGTCCTCCCCTTGCTGGCCCATTAGCGGGCCGCATTATCAAAGTGCCAGAGGGAGACGGACAGAGAGCGAGTCGCGGGGCACAGCGAGGATGAAGGAGATCCTGTAGAAGAAGAAGATGGAGGGAGGGGGAAGACACAGGGGAGAGAGAGAGAGAGGGAGGCAGCATCAGTGGCCGGAGCTAATAACCGCCGTTTAAAACGCAAAAACAAAGGTCTCGCCGTGCATCATCGGGACTTTAGGGCCCGGCCGGGGGCTCGCGCGGAGGGGACCCACGCGGGTAGAAGAAAGAGAGGAGAGTGACGAGGAGAGGATACACACACACACACACACACGCACACGCGCGCACACATCCCGTGTATCGGCCGGCTATCCGAGGCGTCAGGGTCATTACCGGATCATTACCTACCATACCTACCGTGCGACGACGATGATGGCTCGACTTGCGAGCACCACCGACAGACCCGCTCGCGCGCACACGCACACACACACAAATGCATATCCCCCCCGTACAGAACGCGCGCATCTCCGCTCGCATCTAGAGCCTCGCTCCTCGGCGTTAACGGCGTCGCGTCCCTGTGTGAGTCCCGTTCGTGTGCGCGCTCGCACACTCGCTCGCCGCAGCATCGAGCGGCGGCGAACGCGCGTCGGCCCGCTCGGCGGCAGCCGGGTAAATTACAGGCTCGACCGTATTTTGTGTTGTCTTGTTGTTTTTCAACGCGCCGAAAGGAAATGAGCGAGCAAACGCGTCACGCCACCCCGAACCTGCTAATTTCTATTCATATTTTATGGCTATTAATTTCTTCGCTGTTACACTCGCTCTGCGCCCCGCGCACCCTCCCCCCCCCCCTCGTCCCTCCCCGTGTCTCGGCCCCACGCTCTCCGCCTCTGTCTCACCTCCTTATCTTCTCCCCGCCGCGCTCTCCTTTTCTGCAATTCTTTTCTTTTCCTCTCCCCCAATTCGCGCCATCCCCCTTCTCTCCGCCGCCCCTCTTTAGCTCCTCTTTCTGTCGGCTTCTGCCCTTCTTTCTTCCCCACCCTCTCATCCGCCTTCTAATATCCTCTTTTAACAGCATTCCACGTCGAGGGAAGAATCCGCGGGACTTCTTCAACCTGAAACTTCTCGCTCCCCTTTCTTGCTTTGGCGAAATCTTCACGCGATCTATCGCTCTCGGTAACGCTCGAAAGTGCGAACTGCCTCTCTTTGATTTTCATTGCTTTCCTTCACTCGTTTCGTTAGTTCGAAAAGAGATGCTACGAATTTGGGAAGCTTGATGTCGAAACAAAGCGAAATCTATATTAATTCTTGTACATTTCTTTAAATACTGATTTCTTGAACATTACGCACTCCAGTCGCGCGACTAGAAACTTTTCCACTCTTGAAAGAGACACGTGAAGAAAACTGATGTTACACAATTGAGGAAAAATTGAAATTGAGATCAGTTTCGTTAAATATTTAATTGAACAACTCGTCGGAGACCCCTTCTGTTTCCTCGGTTTCCATTTTTAGGCATCGTATGGCAGTATCACCGGAATGGTGAGGTATTTTCGAGCTTGATAGTCCCCGTGGGATGCGTGCGAGAGGAACCGAGATGAGCCAAACCGCAGCATTCGATGAACTACCTTCGGCCATCAGCGGGGTGTAACCTATTATTATCTACCACTTACCTAATGCCCTGTGTCAGCCCCGGGGTAGGCGGAGAATAACAGGCTCTCTCCACTCGACGGAATTCCCCGCGCTTTAATATCGCGAGCCGTTTCACATGCGTTTAAGCGTGCGATTTCTGGAAATTTATCGACTAGGTGTCAAAAAGATGATCAATTACGAAGAGTCGTAAATGGAGGAACGTAAAGTAGCGTGTAGGCTGACTTCAAATTAACATCAGATATTTCGTTGCCACTAACAATGCATTTTTAACTTGCATTCCTGCGTATTTTATATATACATTCGTGTACACGCTTCTTATAGAAGCGTCTTGTTACGCGACTGGAACTGTGCAGCGAAAGATTCCGAGAGAAAATATCGGCTTAGGTCGCACAGAACGGCGCGCCGAGGAGCGCGGGTCAAATTTTATTACGCGTACACTCGAAAAAAAAAAAAAAAAAAAAACGGGACCGCGTTTTGGCTTCGCAGCTACCTGCGTAACTAACCGAGGATAAACTTCGTGCGCGATAATCACCGGTAGCGATTCCCGGCAATTAAAACATCGGCTCGGTGGTCACCGGTGCGTATAAGTAATTGCATTCTTACCGGCCGGGCGTAATTTTATTATTTGCGCACTTACGAGGCAGGCGTGCGAATATTATGTGTGAATTATCCGCGTAAATATGGATAACTCTCGAGGCCGGCGCGACGAGGGAGGTGTTGCTCCGCGTGTAATTAAATCGCTAATTAAATTATGTCGGCGCTATCACGCGATATAGGAACGACGCGAGCGAGCGAGAGAGCCGCTCTTTATCTTCGCAAGACGCCGCGCTCCTCGGCTCGCGTGAGAAAGAACGGCGGATTTCGTTTCCCGAAAAGGGCCCTTCCTCGGTGCGCACACACGTAGCGCCTGACTGACACCGCGGGCCCTCGGAGGAAAGAGCTCCGAGAAATTACAGGACATTAAGCCATGCGAGAATACCATATTTCCTTGTCAGAGCGGCTTTGAGAAACAGATACGTTCGAAAATTACGGACGCGGCCATTAAAAACCGCTAAAAGCCGTCAGTTTTGCTCCAATCAATCCTTTTTCTCGATAGAGCGATTTTCAATGCGTAGAAAATGGCTTCTCTCGCTTCGTGACTTCAGAAATTATACTTTTTCGAAGACTGCCGGACTAATTATCTCCTTCTAATATCACTGCGATTTTGCGAACCGATTGAAAAGGCGCGAGAATCCATTGGATATTAAGCTGGTTTGATATACATAACTCGAATTCTACATTTTCGACGTAGAATTTGAAAGATTTTAATATTCAACCTTTTCTTTTTAGCTAAATTTTATCGGAAATAATTCTATAGAAAGAGATTTATTTGGCGATCAGATGCAAAAGTGTTCATTCAAGCTACATTCCGCAAAATAAGAATTTCACGTCTTTCAATCCAAAGTGATTTCGAATAATTATCTCTACGATTTCCAGCGAATAGTTTGAGATTCTATTCACGTTCGTCTTGTCATTGAGTCTGCGAGCGAGTCGAGTTTACGACACGAGTTCTCAAGTAGCGATCACTCTTTTAATAGATTTAATTCGTCCGAACACGAACGTTGACGGCGCAGCCGTGTAAAAATTCGAATCGACCACACCGAGCTATTCTTTCTTATTTATAGACTGGTTTCTCTTTCTCTCTCTCTCTCTCTCTCCCT
Source organism: Linepithema humile (assembly GCF_040581485.1). NCBI lineage: Eukaryota > Metazoa > Arthropoda > Insecta > Hymenoptera > Formicidae > Linepithema > Linepithema humile. The sequence continues at coordinate 3,063,346 of NC_090128.1, read as the reverse complement.
CCTTCTCTCTTCCGGACGGCGGTACTCGAGGGGTGTAGCCGCGAGAACGTCATGGACATTTTAATGGGTAACGGCGGTGGCCTCTAATTAGAACGTTTCGACCGTAACCGCGCCATTACGGTGGAAAACGCAGACTCGTCAGATCGATGAGGAATATTTATCGCGGTGTAACAATTACGGGCTCCGACATAGCGCGAATAGTAATAGGCCGGTCGGCCCCGGGGACCGGCGCGCTCTCTTTCTCTCTCTTTCTCTCGCTCGTACGCGCGGCGAACGACTGTAATTAGGGCTTTTATTGTCTGTACATAAGGAAGCTTTATGAAAACATTAAGGATATAATTCAAGGCCGGGCGAGGCTCCGCGGCGCGCTCCGCGCTCCGCCGCGTGGATCGCACTCGAGACTTTAATGCATAGGAGACCGCGCTGCGTCATTTCCGTTTTGCGTATGCACACGCACGAGGACGGCGATGGCGTGAGCGCGCTGGGACTGCCTACTACCTGCTGCTCTCCCCGCCGGACGAGCGGTGTAATTTGATTTCTGGATTTTTCAGCGTGCCACATGATTAAGCTATTTTCGAGACGGAGAGAGATAGCGCGCGACTGGTGGACGGTAGCGCGCGTGTAACGCCTTCCACGTCTCGGATTTATGTTCCCTCGATTGTTCCTTTTGTCTCGACGTTTCTTCGAACTTGCTCTCGAGTCATTCGAATGGAAAGAAATATCAATGATTTTCTCGTCATCGTCACGACTTGCGACCGACGGACGGCGACTCTGACACCTACCTCTGCATTCTGCAATTGCGAGTGCAGAAGAAAAGCACGCGATTTATACGTCAGACGACGGAGAGACCTCTTACGTTTCAGGATTTCCAAGCCGCGCGCTTGTAATCGCGATCGGGATCCGCGTTGGAGGATTCGCCTAAATCACCGGGCCGCGCGCCCGTCCTCGCCCCTCGAGATTCTCCTATCCGCGGGATCTCGGATCACGATCGATCCGGGCGAATCGATACCGGGGCGAGCGCCCACTCGCGGAACTCGGCTAATAGAGTTCGGGCCCTTGACAGCGATATTTCACGCGAATGAGAAGAGGAATGGCCGCAGACGGACGCGCTGGTGTGTGGTCCGGCACGTCCGAGTAGACGGCGATTAGCCCCAGGGCCCCCTCTAATCCCTCCCTCCCTTTCCCCGTGGTTGGTTTCACCCTCCGGGACCCGGGCTTCTTCCTCTTCCACCGGTCTCTTTTCCGCTCGAGGTTTTACCCTTCGCACGCACTCGCATGCACGTCCGTGTGTGTGTGTGTGTCTGCCTCCTCGCGCGCCTCCTCGGGTGTCGTGTTACGTGCTAAGCGGTACAGCCGAGCTCGGTAACCGAGACGCGCGAACTGCACACCGGACCCATTGTTCCTGGAGGCCCCGCACGCCTCTCTTCCGCTCCCGCAGTCACCGCCGCTTCTTCGTCCTTCCCCGTTCGTCGCGCTCGTGTCGGACTGCTCGCGAGCGGGCTCGCGTCGGCTCCGCCGTCAAGCTTCCTCACCGAGCCGATTGGATATCGATACCTCGTTCGAATATATCGTAGGCACCGGCTGTGAATATTCAATAGCTAGCCCATTGCGATTTTATAGAGAATACATACGCGATCGTGTTAAGATAGAAATGTTCTTTCACCGAATGCGACTTTATTTGTAATAATACATTTAGATTCATGCCTCAGTTGCTATGTCTGATTTTCAATTCTTTAACTAAAATTTTTGTTCGTTAAAATAAACAAATAAATAATGTAAAATAATGAGGTGTGTTGTTATATTTGATGAATAAAAAGTGTACAATTAGCTTAATTCAGTGTACAATTAGCTTAATTCAGTGACGCGTTAAAAAGATGAAAGATATAAACATTGCATGTTAAAGCGTTGCAATCGTCGCAAATTTGTCGTTTACTATATTTCGTCGCGACTCGTTCTCGAATTTCTGTCCCGAAAACAGGTCTTATGTCTCGCATTCACTGACTTACACTTCTAACACACAATTCCTAACCAGTTTATATCGTTTTTCCACTTTCAAAAAAGGCATGTAAGGTCGATATTCGAATATATCGAAAATCTCGAAAGTCTCGAAGTGTATTGTTGACGCTTTTCCGCGACGCTGATTAGTTATTTCGATTATTCTGACAGTTTGATAGTTTGACAGCGAAGGTTATTTTGAAATTAAAAAAAATTTAATTAAAATATTTAGATTTGATAATTATTAAATTATTACAATAAATGCGCGCGCCTGTTCTAGTCGTTTAAAAAAATCTCTTATACAATATCACGCTAATAAATTCAGGATACTTCAGTGTGCGTTTGAAATCATTGCGATTGAGTCCCTTATGGCAGACTTTATTTCTCGCAACCCTTTTATTTCTGGAACTCACCGGAACTCACGCAGTCACGGTAGTTTTGTCTCGCCCTCGCACCGCGATTTTACGACTATATGAGTCGAGGCTTTCGCCGTCGACGGTTTGGAACTGCCGAGCGAAAGGCTGACCCTTCGCTCCTTGCTTGGGTGTCGCCCGCCCCGGTGACCTCCGGGTAACGAGACCCGCGAGAGCCAGTCCCCCGGCGCCGGTCCATGGGGACAGAATCATTACGGAGTCCTGTCGGGATTGAATTGTACAGGCCCGACGACGTCGGTCGCGCTCGAGATGATGAAGTGCTTCATAGTCGCGCGAAATATGCCATTAAATGACGGCCGCCTCGTACGATATTAATTATTTTTCGAAGACTCGTTTCTTCATTGTTCTTTCTATAATTTTGTACAATTTTATGCGGTTTTGCACAATATTTTTTTTATATATTTTTTTTTTAAATCTTCAAACTGTAAAGATTTACCGTGTTTTTTGAAAATTACAAGCTTTATACACAAGAATCATTTCGAATTAACGACGCGATGTAAATAGAAGTAAGGACAAGCATATATCTTTAAGAATCTTTCCGTTATGCATGAGCCCTGAATTATTTCGATATACGAAATGCTGAGTTATTGAACGCCGGTTATGAAAGGCGTCTTCGAATATCACGATGCCGGTTCGCGGAACTGGATGATCGATAGGAGGTATCGTTCGTGGGCGGCCCGTGCTCAAATTATCCGACAAGATACTAGTATCAAGTTGTCTCTCAACCACTTGACTTTCGAGAAGCGTGTGAAGAGCTGGCAGCCATCCATCCACGCAGGCTGCGTCTTAAGGTTTAAAACCAAACAGGCAAAACGCAATTCTTCAAACGTTGAAGAACGATAAAAACACATGGGATATTTTCCCGGACATGGTTATTCAATATTATCTCGAAATAAAATATCAAATCGGGTTGCGATGTATTGAGTGTCTCGGAATAATATGCTTAAGAATATCTTTTCCAACGTTATCAGTGTGTATTACTAAATTAGTCTTCATTCATAAGCAATCGAGTTGACTTGCTACTAAAAATTATATAATTCAAGAGCGGAAATACGAAAAAGCGCCTTTCAAGTCCCAGATTCTTATCTTATAACTTCCGTTCTTAAAGTCTTAATAATGCCGAGAATAAAACGTCGTTTTATCGCGGACGGAAACTCAAACGGGTAAAACTTATTATCGCCTAACGAAGCTAATGAAGCGAATTATTGATTCGAAATTTGCTAATCGTTGACTCGTGCGCTTTAAATGATGGAAAACGATCGCGATTGCCCGCGGGCCGCGTTGTGAGTTCGTCAAACATTCGCTTCTTCGGGCCTTTGCGCAATCGGTCTTACCTCGACGAGGCCTGAAATCGCGAAAGCGATTAAAAAGAGAGTCCCCCGTCTCGCCGCCGATTCGCGGTATCGTAATGAAGTCTTAATAATTGAGATAGACTCGCCGATAATCGGCGTGTCCTTACACGCCGCTCCCGCGCGTAATCACGAAAGTAGGAAGTGACTCGCGCGCAATGCGACTCCGTCGTTAATTATCGGCGTGAAGAGGGGTGGGGGGAGAGAAGGAGGGAGAGAGATAGCAAAAGACACACGCAGAAGGATCATCTCGCCGTTCGCGACGGTGTTTTCATCCGCGATCAGCCAATAATCCGCTCGTTAGCGTTTAGTAACGAAGCAACGAAGGCGCACAATCGCCCGTAATTAACCCTAATTAAGCCCGCGCCTAACGCACGAAATCATCCATCATGTTTGTCGAGGGGGAGGTAAGCGGCGGGGAGGGGAGAGAGATTCTCGCGACCATCGTTTTTCCTCTCCCCGCCGCAGTCGTCTCTATGAGAGGAAAGCTCGTCTTAATTATCCGCCATTCTCTCTCCGTCTATCGACTACGTCCGTGAAGGAATCTCATTGATTCACTCCCATTTAAGCGCTATTAATGCCGATAACGTCGATCGATTAATCAGCCGAGTGCCGCCTCTCGCTCGCCTTAAGCGCGGGACGATTTTATCTCGCGTTGTCTCGCGTTCCGCGCGGCCGCGAAGGATTCGTTCGCTCGCACGGCCCCGCGATCTCCGCCGTTTTAGCGCGGCGCAAGCGGCGCGATCCGTCGGGCGTAAGGATCGCGACCTCTCGACACGACAGCGCACGGCCGTTCGATTCTCCGTCTTCGGCATCGCGATAACCGAGCGGGGGCTCTCTCTTGCTCTCGGAAAGTATATTTGTGCTTCGCATTTACATAAATCTATCCGACGGCTCCATTAATGTTATTAACGACGCGATGGAAAGACTTCTCTCATCCAGCAAACTGTAGCAAAGTTTTGCGCCGCACGCTCTGCACATTGTACTTGTGTGTGCATTTTCTGTTTTTCTGCGCTTGGTTGTTTATGAAAATGAGTACCTTATCGCACCGTTGACAATCCTCTCCCTCTTGATTGTTCCAGCGATCCCATGGAGCTCATGGAGCAGCAATTAGTGAGATGCGGCGTCGCGCCGGTGAGATTGTACGAACATCTCGCCATGTCGACGCCAGTCGCGGTGGCGGCGGCCGCGGCCGCGGCGCTTGGCGCCCAGCAGCAACAGCAGCAGCAACATCAGCAGCAACATCAGCAGTCGTCCGCGCAGCAGCAGCAGCAGCAACAGCACGAGAACGGCGGGCACGCGTTACCGCCCTGGCTATCGCCGTCGGCGGCGCTCCTGTACGGCACGAGGGGTGCCGCCGGCTCGCCCTCGCCCTATCCTGCCGTTGCGGCCGCCGCCCCCGGCTTCCCGTATCCGGCGGCGCTGCCGTGGCCCTGGCAACCACCGCCCCCCGTCGCGATGATCTCGCGACGGTCCTCACCCCCCACCGCGGCCGGTCTCAGGTACGCGCCCTACCCGACGGCTAGCACACCCCCGCCGCTGCGGGCACGCCCGTCCACCCCCAATTAGCGATCCCCGCTGGCGCTGGCGACTCAGCGATCGCGGCAGCATCGTTCCTTCTCCCTCTGTCTGTGATCGCGGAACCGGCGACCGGAACCGGAACTGATTGTCTCGACGTGTTTGCACTTCGGACGCGATGTCGCGCGCGCGTTTCGTCGCGAACGGATGATATGGAAGTAAGTGACATCTTGTTGCAATTTGAGGTTTTATAACAATGGGTGAAATTGACATTTTATAGTGATGAATTAGAATTGCAGATTCAGGACTGTAACGCATGAACAAACATAAATAATAAGACTTATGTTAGGGATAGAAGCAAATCGACTAATTAGCATCGAAAGAATCTCGACTCTTGACTTCATGATTTTAATATTGATGGAAATTTGCTCGATTTTTCTTGTTTTTTGGAAATTCTTATTGCACAAGTCTTATTGCTTACATTTTGTATGTGCTATCGGTCATTCTGATCTAGAAATATGAACAAAGAGCGTAAGCTGAGAAAGAGTTTATGTCTCATAGCTCTTCTAATTATTTTGTTACGCAATAATTATGTTAATTGAAATAAAATTTATTTAAGTATTTTATATATTTATATTTATGTCTATTTGCAGAACATAAAATATGACAATAACAATAATTGATAATTATTATTTATTTATCAATAAATATCATTAAATAATAATTATTAATAATTATTAACTTTCCGAACTATTATTATTTATTGTTATAATTATATTATAGTTATTAAATTTTTTAGTAATAAATAAATACTCGTTATATATTTATGAGATCTAAATCCACAATTTTGGAGAAGAGAATCAGAAATATTAACAAAAATGTATATCCGCCATTGATTCAAATTCGAGCTTTCTCTCGATTTTTATCGGCCATCTTTTGATCCGTGGCGAGTGTCACTTAGTTTCAAAACGAAAAAAAAAAAAAAAAAAAAGAACGCACATATGCAAGGGAGCAGCAGAGAGCGATGCGTCGCAGTGCGCCACGATGCTCGTGGTGGAGAGCTAAGCGTATCCGGTGTTCTTAACATTCGTGTTTTTCCTTAACATCCAGGTGCAGCCAAAGAACTACCCCTAGCGCCCAGTGTTAATCGCGGACCGTGTGTAACGCGTAGATATTTATAGTATATAAATGTAATTCTGTGTACATGTTGTTTCACTAATATTATGCGCGAGGCGAGCGTATTGGTAGTCACACAGTGGGACAAGATCCGCAAAAGAAGATCTGAGTTTGCAGCTCAGCTTTGAGATTTTTGGTATTTTTTCCAATCGCTAAATGTATATAAATAATATGCAAATTAAAAACTTGCACATACTTTTTCAAAGGTCGTAAAAGAGATGCGAAAGAAATTGGTGCACTTTGCAACAATTACAAATTTATGCAAACATTCGTCGTTGATTTGTTTTTATATAAAATTTTTATATAATATTTCTCATCCCCGTTAAATTCCAAATTTATAGTCTATGGATCTTTCCTGTTGGAGTCACGTGATGCCATTCGAATCATTCGATATCCAAAGATTTAACAAGGGTGGACAAAACATTTGGAAAATTTGGAAAACCAATGATGCGAGAATTAGACTTATTAATCCGCGCATTGTCGATATTTTCGCAAATTTTAATGTTCTGTTGTAAACAAATCGACGGGAGTGGAGGGACATATTCCGTATTGGTTCGCCTTGTGTCCGCGTAATATTTGTAGATTGTTTGTGAGGGTACCAGAAAAAAAAAAAAGAGGAGAAATCGCAATTACACGAATCTTTTTATTCTGTTTTCGATCTCGTTCCGATTGTAAATAATAATTCCATGCGCATTAGGATGAACGAACCTTTGTCATGATATGACAACACGTGTGAATGTATACGTCTGTTGTGTGTGAGAGAGAGAGAGTGTGTGTGTGACAAAAAAGGCGACAAAGACACTCGATATAGTTGTATCATATACCGCGATAGTATTATGAGTCTTGCTGCAGGACGGTGTAACTTGTGTACATAAACAAAAAGAATCTTTTATGGTAGCGAGTAGTTCAGCGCCGTTTCTTCGATGTAGCACGACGAAAATAAATGAATTTTCATTAATCGGCTCCGATCACTCACTCGCCTACTACTTTTCGCATTTCTTATCAATCTATTTCCACTATTATTTATATTCTTTGTATCTTCTCGTTTATAAATAAATTATTTATCATTATTGAGAATCGTTTTTCACTCAGATTATAAAAATATGTCTTCTCTCGCAAGCCCTCGACACAAGATAGACGCCGTGAAGATTATTACAAGAATCAATGCGAAGAATTCTTCTCGTTGCAAAAACATTCTTTCCAATTAACATTAATGTTACACCAATGAACGATACGATTGGTTCTATGTCGTTTATAAATATTGATATAGTTGCAATAAAATATGAGTATCTCTTTCATAAGCAAGATAACAAATATCAATTTGATATGAGAGATTTTACAGAGATATAAAAGAAAACGATTAGCGATGACAGGACAAATAATCTTTCTGACGATTCTCGCGCCGCAAGGAGGAGCGTGAATTTTACTGTGCCGATATCGTTCTTTGTACGACGAAAGGCTCGTAAGGGGCTTTCGTGTCTTTTGCATTCATTTCGCGTATGACTCGAGAGCACCCTTCCTCCACCCAGCATACGCTCTCGCCATACCGTCTACACATACACACGCAGGCTTCATCGCACACTCCCAACTGCCGTGTAATTCTGTTATACCCATCTGAAATTAAATAAATTCATTTCACGGCCTGTCAGCGAGCAATTATTTTCAGATGCGGCTTTAAGGCCTCGGTTCGTTCCATGACTAACACCTTCTTTTCTTTCTCTCTCTCTCTCTCTCTCTTTTGCTCTCGCTTTCTTCTTCTCGACCTCTTGGTCCAGCACCGGGAGCACGTCGAGCTATCGTCGTATCGCCGCAGTCCTCTTCGTCGTGGCGAGATGGTTATTCCGCGTCGGGTCGCCTCAACTGTTGTGCGCGCGATCGAACGCAACCGCGACGACACGCGACGCCCTTCAGCCTTGGAACGAGGCGAGATATAAATCGTTAAACCGGATGCACCAATAATGAAGAGCGTTTTACGACGGGTATGATGACACTTGGTCACAACAGTTAATTTAGTTAGAGAAACGCGATGGTTAATGGGCGATAAGAAACCGACGCAATATCCATTACTCAATTACAAACTTTTCCACTCAGCATTGTATTTTAATGTATTTCACGTTTTGCAAGCAAATGATATAAAGTATGTATTAAGAATCTGATTACAAATATAGGACTTTGACGTGGCAGTTAAAAGTAATAATAATCAGTTTTGTCGAATGGAATTCACAAGCAAAAAGATTCCAAATCTCCTCTTGAATTCAAAAGATAACGATATCAACTTTTCTTACGTCTCTTAGACGTGCAAATTTCAAATCTATTTTATTATATAAAAATATTAAATGTTAAATGTCTCTCTACATTTGCATCAAACGAGCGATCGCGCCTTTTAAAGATCCGTTGATTCGCGAGGGAGACCGCGGCGGCAAAGTAGAAGGAATTCACGGTCGGGAGAAACGCGAGAGAAGCAGAAGACGTCGTAAGCAAGAAGAAGAAGAAGAAGAAGAAGAAGAAGAAGACGACGACGACGACGACGACGAAGGTTTCACCGGGGCGCGAAAGCGATCGTGTGTTACGTCGTGATGGGTGGAGCGAGGTGAGAGAAACAGAGAGGCGGCTCCCGAGCTTGTAATTATGTTGATACGAATGATCTGCGGCGAGCCGCAGACCGACGAAGAGCAACAGGGAGAAGACGAAGAAGAAGAAGAAGAGTACGAGCAGGGGGGGGGAGGAGAGGAAGGAGGAGAGGACGAAGCCTCTAGCGATGCTTACCGACCGCTCTATACGCGCTCTATACGCTTCCCACATTTCTTCTCTCTCCGCTTCATCGATACTTTCCCTCCCCTCGTTTTCCTCTCTCCACTTCGCCCACCGCTCTCTGTGTACGCGCTCTCTCTCTCTCTCTCTCTCTCTCTGTGCACCCACCCGCGCGTATTTCTCATCCCCGTGCGGCGGAAAAGAAAAAGAGAGATAGCGGGGACGACCAGGCTTTAGGACCGTGGCGAAACCAGTTTAAGTGGTTAAGTGTAGATGTAATTGATTTCCATTTTACGAGGCTCTCGGGGAAGACGCTCCTCCACCCGCTGCGCTGCACCCACCCCCGAGCGCTTGCAGACCGTCCTGCCTCCTCCTCCCCCCTCCTCATTCTCTCTCTCTCTTTCCTTTTCTCTCTGCACCTCCCGCCCCCTTCTGCCCTATCTTTTCGTCTCATTCTCCGTATATTTCTGTTCTCTTTCTCCTCGCAGTGGCCGCACACGCGTGCGACGCATACGCGCGCGCATGCACCGAACGCATAAATACGCATTATAATGTATCGGCGGGTGCTCTCGACGAGAGAGAGCGGCCTTGCCGAGCATAATCGTTTTCTCACGCCTCGTTCCGCGATGATTTCGGCGGGCACGATGGAGGTGAGGTATTAACCCGCGCCCACCTCCTTGCCGCCCGTCGTGCGTGCTTCGCGCGGGAGAGGCGCGTTTCGATCCTGCCGCGTTTTGCAAAGTGCGGAAGGGTTAATCGGCGAGATTGCCGATGATTAACCGCGATAAAATCGCGATGAGACCGACGTAACGTGAAGCCCACGATGAAATTAACAGCCATTTCCTATTTATAAAAATTCGATAAACCTTGCGAAATCTTTATTTACGTTATTTAACGGCGAAGAGAGATTGCGGAAGAGTTAAAAATTGAAAATAATTATAAAATGATTAAACACGACTGGAATATAAAAATCGATATGTATAGGATCGCAACGTTAACACGAAATAAAAGCGTGCGCGTTGACGCGAAAAAGATTGCGAGCCACGTGGTTGATCGATGAACATTGAAAGCGTTTAGAGTCGGAACGAAGGCCGGACGGTGCGACGTGCAATTACGAGCGCAGTGATAAAAGTTGGTAACGAATTAGCGGTTTGTAAGAATAACTCTCGCCGCTTCTGACAGCTCCGAGGCGGAGAAAGCGCGAGAGAGGGAGCGGAGGCCTTACGAGTTGCTCGTTTCGCGTCGCTACAAGTTGTTCTTCAGGGGCGAACAAATTTACGATCGATACCTTAATTGCAATCGAACGGGCTATTTCGAGGGCCAGCAAAGGTTAATGCACCATTAAGAAGCGCGTTACGGAAAGACGGCGTCTATGCTCGTTGTTGTCCATTCCTCGAAACGATCGAATTATTCGATTATCGAATTTTTCCATCCCAATTATTCGTTCCGACTCCCGATCCGCGATCCAACAAGATTACAATTTCGACGAATGCAATTTCAAAAAACCGCCCAAGCGGGAGAACAAAATCGAATCATCGAGGTATGAAATAAGCAATTCCCCGCATCGCGCTTTATCTCACTCATTCGCCCGATTTTCGGCAGCGTTTCAGCTCGTTCGCGACTTCGTCCTTTATTTCACGCGAAATAACTCGGTAGCCGCGCCAACGCCGGACAAGAAAAGGAAAAAATTCCAGGCGGGAGTCATAAGAAAACAATGCACCTCGCGCAGAGGAGGAGACAAGGCTGCAGCGGGAAGAGAAATAAAAGTGGGATGAGGAGGGAAAGAGGGAAAAGAGGAAAGAGAGAGAGAGAGAGAAGCACTCGGCGGAGAATATGTAAATTAGGAACTTCGTGTGAATGCGGAGATTTATGGCGGCCCGTACACATTTCTGGGCGCAATAAATATCAGTAAGTAGCGACGCGCGGGACCGCGTCCGGATCGGGTCCTCCGCGTGCCTCTGTATGTATGTACATACGCGTCACTAACACCAGCGTCCCGCTAATACCGCCACCAACCGCGGTTCACCCGGTGTACACAATATCGCCGGAGAAATGTCGGAAAAAATGATTACGGTCGATCACGAGATCGGATGGAGCGCCCGGGATGGAATTCGAGTTCCTAAATTATACTTTAAACCGCTGTCCGAATGCACATCTCTCAGAGATGAAAATTATAAATCGTCCTAATATAACTTAAGGCGCAAAAATATTTAACGTCAAAGCAAGACACAATAAGATGTGAAGTGGAATTTTACACCAAACTTATCGAAGTTCAAGATTTGATGAAAAAAAGAACAGCATTCAAAAATTTTATAAATTAATTTTTTTTTGAGCTCTCTTTAATTAATTTGCACAAAATAATTTTTATGCGCTAACAATGAGAAAATTTTTCGATGACGTTTTGAAGATTTAAAAAAATAGCTTTAACAATTACCACTTTAGTCGGCCGAATTTGATAATCGCCGTTGATAAAACGAGATGACAACGCGCAGAGAATAGAACAACATATGAAAACGGAAACAGTAGAGCGCAAAGGAGAAGCCGGTCTTCGTGGGTGGCTGCAAACAGCTCTCTTTCTTTTTTTCCCGCCTTCCTTTCGCACGCATGCATGCACGCACGCACAGCCTCGCAGGATGGCCGGCGACATTTCTCTTAACGCATCTTGCTACTTCGGTAGGCGATACCCCTGCGTCTCCCTGTCTTTGTGATTCTTTTTGCTCGAATGCGAGCCGAATATAGCAGCACCAGGAACTGCGGAAATCACGGTACAAGAAATAACTGGAGCGGCGTAAGAAGGTAACAGTAAAAAAGTTTCACCTCTCAAAGATCAGTAGTGTGTCAGAAAAATTCCGAGCACTTTGCATTCTGTATTCTATTACTAAGTTACTAAACTCAATTTCAATTTTTATAAATTTTCGTTGCACAACTTGCTTGTTGCGCGGCAAAGTAGGTAGCTTGTGTTCTTGAAAAAAGGATAACAGAGTGAAATCGGCTTTTTTTGCCTTTGTTTCCCTTTTGTAATGCGCACGGCATTTGTGTAGAATTCTGATCGTGGCGTAAATTGAGTGTCGCAATCATAAATATGAGTTTACGATGTTTCTCACAAGAAGACTTTATTACTTTTGTATTATTACGCGTTTTACGAGCTACGATACCGGATTTATTCCCATCGCCATCGTCAGGTGGTTACGACGCATTCTTTCGCGCTATAAAAGCGACCGTGAAACGCGATCAATTACATCCCGGTCATATTCTTAGCCGTAGAAACTCATTGTCGATCGCAACTACACAGAATCGACGCAACTCAAGCACCGATTTGTCTAAGGATTCTCAAGATTATTATGTTAACGAGACAATTTCAGCTCGATTGAAAGTCAACACTTGAAAGTTGTAGTTTGGAATTTTACATAAAACTGTTGAAGACGAGAAAATAATCCAGCACAGTTCGTTGATGGATTATTAATTATTCGCTGGTTCACTTAAGGGGGTTGAATTATCTGAAGGGTAACTTCGGAGAACCGATGGAAGATGAAGAAGAGAGAATAACGAGAGTGACGATTAACCTCGTCGTCAGCTGGGTCGTTCTTCGCACCTGCTCATACGCGACAGAGAAGAATGAACTGTCCTCGAAGTCAGCTGACTATGATAATCCGACGAGCTATGTCTAGCGAGGCGATTGCATAAATCGAACTTAGATGAAAGAGATGCAAGAGATCAATACGTAGATCACTCGAAGACCAAATCGAGTTCGATCACGGTGGAACAACGTGATTTATTATAGAAAATTAATTTTCCGTGTAAGGACATTATGAGCTCAGTAATTTTTAACACCTGCCAGCAATATATGTATTTTACTAAACTTATCTTACAAAACACATAATGTGTTTGAAATATTTCGACATTACGTGTTTATCGAAGTTATCAATTGCAGCGTTCGTTGTGGAGCGCATTTTATTCGAGGGTATAAAAGTGTAGTTTATATTATAAATGCAAGAAATATTTTCCTTCATAAATTTCGAGAATAAAAATTTCTGCTTTTGCACCGAGATCTTCCGAAGAATGATTAGATGCCTGTTCACGCCAGTCACAGCGAAACAGAGTGCTAAGTAGATGCACTAAAATATGCTTAATGGCCAATTACGGATACTCTATCTAGATTTGCATTAGTTATATGGTTAGCGATAAGAATGTCTCTCTCTCTTCGGCGGCCATCTGTCAGGATCAACGAGTCGCTGTTGCAGACCGTACCGTAAATGCAGATTTTCTATGATGCAACTATGTGACAATAATGCGCTTAGCGCGGCCAGATTTATGACCGCTTATGGGATTTAAACTCAACAGATCCGAACGATTTCAAACGCGCTCGTATCCCTCTTCCGCTCGATACTTCCTCGGCAAATTCACACATTTATTCCAGACATGGAGATGCATAATTGCGTCTATCTCGATAATAAATAATGATAATTACAGCGCTTGGTTTCGAAGTGCGTTGGCCTAATCGGATTTAAATTACAGGATGTGTAAACATAAATTTTATTAAGTAAGAATCTAAGAAAATTTCGAGATATTTAAAAAATCTCCCGTAACCTTTGACTGACCACGATCTTTTCAAGATTACACCGTGAACGCGCGAACGTAGTCGAATATGCACCTCTGTAGTTTTTGTCGTGAAAAAAAAAGTAAAAAATTACATGGGAATGGATGGATGGGATTAAAGTGGAGACAAAAAATAAGGAGCAAACAATAAGTTACAAAAAATACATTACAAAAAACAGGAAACTTTTTTAAAGTCACAAAACTTTTGTAAAAATTTTGCGTCTTAAAAAGTTGGAAGACGCGCAAATTTGTATAATAGACAATTCGTCACCCTGCAACAATTTACGCGACTCGCAGCGGAAAAAGGTAAAAAAGTAAAAATGAGGAAAGAGAAGTGACCGGTTTCGAAAGAAACGACCTATCTTAAGATCGGGACACGACGCGGAGGGATGACGAGGGCGGTTAGGGGTTTATTATTTACAGCAGTCCGTGTGGCGTGCCACAATGGCATTGCGGGTTTCGTCTTGAAAGACCGACAATATGAGCAGGATTTATGAAGGAAACTTTCAACAGAACCGTCAATGAACCCACACGCACCCCCGCCTACGCGCCTACGTTTTACCCACGGCATGAGAATGCGCGCACAAATATTTTCACCATAAATTCCGCTTTTTATCCGGCTGGTCGGATTCTTTATAGTCTCTCCAATCTAATCCGTCCCCACAAGCAACGGGTCCTAATCACGTCATGGATACCTTCCGTACCTGCTCGTGTGCGATCCGCGGCCTCAGCCACGAAGGTTCATCAACCCCGCGTTTTATTAACTTTTGTTTCCTCCTGCGAATTTTGGACGAGTTTTGTAAAGGCACTTTCGGAAATCAAAGCAAATGTGTCTGATGGTAAGTCTAGGAGCGTGTCGAATTGTGGGATAATTTTTTTGTCATAGGCACCGCAGTTAAGACACAATACTGAACACAGCGTGTCGTCGTTATCTCAACAATACCAACGAAAAAAGTTAAACTCGCGGTATAATAAACAAAGTTGTATTTATGTATTGGAATATATATGATTACATTATCTTCCTAATTAATTCCGATTAAATTTTAATCTCAATAAAATGGAATGATAAATTTTATCTTTTCGCCCGAGCAAAGTCAAGCGACTGAAGATTATGTTGAAGTGGTTCCGCAATATGTGGAGCGTGACAGACCAATGAGGAAAGATATCTCTTCTTTCGGAAGAAGCATTGCGCTCCCTTTGCAGCGCCGTCCTTCCGGCGGTGGTCGAATAATTCGGGACGGTCGTTAGTATTTGCGATTAGCTCGCTCCGGCGAGCCGGAACAAGAGCGATTCTCTTCTCCGTGGGATTTCGCGCCTAATCTCGGTCGGATCGGCAAAGCCAAAGGCTCGTCGTCCCCGAACAAGGATCGCGGAGGTTGCGCAATGTAATTTAGATCGATGATTTAGATTCGCGTCCGCGATCGATATCTCTTCGCGGCTGACTTTTCGCGCGGCGCTCTCTTCCGTCATTCGGTGAGAAAGATATCGGTGAGATACCGGCGAGAATGCACGTTGTATTCTCGGATCTCGTCCGCCGCATCAGGAAGGGACCCGTTCAGATCTGTTGGAAATCGTGCACCGACAAATGGAGATATCATCGCTTTGTCGGCGATCGCTTTCCAGACGTTCCGATAACGGTCGTTTGCATCGAAATCGATATAATTACAGGTATTTAAATACGTGAGGTGCAAAGATACGTTGCGATTAAGTTAATTGCGATTTCGAGTAACACTCTTTTTCGCCTTTTCGCAGAAATTTTTCTTCATTCGGCATCTCATTAATCTTCCTCGCCAAATTATAATATTTTTCTGGAAATCAGTTAGCGACGTAAAGAAAGAATTGTGCTTCCAGCCCAGTTTTTCTAAGGTGCCTTTTAATAGAAACAAACTACTTTCGTTTTTCACTTCGCACAATTGATAGATAATGGTCGAGCAACTGACGACTTGACGAGTCCTAAAGTTACCGTCAATATTAATACTTGTATGCACATTGTGACATGGGTTAGTGACAACCAAAAGATTAACGAGAGAAAAAAGGAGAGAAAGCAAAGAAGCAGAAATTTTACATTGTTACATGCTCGTTGGTATTGTTGGGATAACGACGACACGCTGTGTTTAATATTGTGTCTTAACTGCGGTGCCTATGACAAAAACTATCCCATGATTCGACACGCTCCTAGACTTGCCATTAGACACATTTGCTTTGATTTCTGAAAACGATGAATACTTAACTACTTTGGTTACGAATCACAAAATTTTAGGCAGGATCTCACACAGGTAGCAGAACTTTCAACAATACATTATTATGTGCATAATTCTTTCTATCTCAAAGAATCTGTAAAAATAAAGTATGTAAATTACAAAACAAAAATTTGATAGACTTCTTATTCTTCAAAATTATTATTGAAAAAAGGCATGCGTTTCCAGAATAAAATATAAATGACATCAACATATTGAGTTCTGTAATAAAAAGTTTCATATTTTTCTAATAAATCTATCCACTTTTTTGTCGGACAAAGCTCAGTTTGATTAACACGTATCACGATTTTTAAGCGTGCTGCGTAAAAAACAATTACATTATTTGTTGGAAAATCCAAAATTACACGACGCAATAAATTTTGATGAGTTTCTGAAATTGCCAAGACTGACGAATTGTGTGGAAAAAAATTATCCACAAGATGAGTGTCACTAGTTAACTTTGTTAACAAGACAATGCGTGTACGCGGTCTACTTCGACTTATATTTTGCAGAAAATAAAATTTCTCAAATAACATACTTGCAGAATTAGCCACATGCGCAAAGTGAAATTCTCAAAAACGTTTCGAGTTTGCCTGTGGGACTTCTTTGACCCACGCGACATATGGAGGGCCTTTACCTTCATCTTGTGGATTTTCCCTATATTTTGAAGTATATATCGATAGTCCTGGGCAGAACCATGACACGATTTTAAAGAAGGCCAAACATCTTTTCATCTACATATAAAGCCTGCAAAATTTCATTTTCCGTAACTAATCGTTAAATCGTAAATAACTGAATGATTTCACCGTAAAACGCACTTCGTTTTGTTACAACCATTGTTTGGCGGCATCTATTCGAGAATTTACATGGCGGAAATGCTTTTTCTCCACACGTTGACACTAGTGCATATCTCATGTTAGCAGCAGGGTGCATCACCAATCGTCGTTCGAGACTCTCTTCTTTTAACATGAATCTATTATTTACAATTTGAAAAGTTTTAAAGTATAATAAAGAAAAGTAGAGAAATTTCACTTTGCACTCAATACAAATTTTTGTTCATTTTCCTTGTAACTATAATTTTCACCAAATCGTCTTGGGTGGTCATAGTTTTCCGGAATTCAAAGTTTCGAATATCTTGCTAACGAGACCTAATTTTTCGCGGAACAAAAATAATTTAAGATCAATCAATTTAATTATGTCTATCTACATTTTCGGAATTTTATTTATCTATAGCTTTTGATTAAATAATCCCACACTTAAAGCGCTCTTGACAGTCGATAATTCTAGAACTGCGTATGTATAAGCATGTACATAATTAAATTCTCTTAATTCTCTAAAGTTATTAATAAATAATATTTTATTTTACCGACACTTTATGCTAATATTATAGATTCAACATTGCACTGATGTAAGTATTGATACAATAATAAACAGAATAAAGTACGATCTGTTTGAGTTTAAATTATTCTCTCCAAAATTTCTAAATTGTAAAATTTCGTGTAATTTCACTTGGGAATATCATTCGAAAAATTCATAGGTACGAGCCTGTCGAGAACCTGCGGACTTCCCGAGGGATCCCTTTCTTTGCGGCGTCAGTTGCGCGAACAATATGATGTCTAGTCAATGCAGAAGGTGCGGTTGAGTACGGACATTTCGCGATTTTATCCCTCGAGAGAGGTCCTACCAGCTCGATAAATTCATGGCCTACGGTTCCGAATTCAATCGGCATTGTAAAGGAAAAAAAGAATGAAGCTGTACGAGGGTCCTTTTTGGCGAACTGGTTGGAAACGCCTTCGATCGGCATTTTGCAAACTTTCAGATCGTTGCTTCTACATTCACCTGTGCAATGTACAGAAAATAAAATATGAACAGGCACAAAGTGCATACAGTTATGTATATGTATATTTATGAAAAGCTTTGTTAAGAAATGTTTAAAAGAATTTGGAAGGATTAACTGCAATATTACTTTACTAGATTTTTATTTAATATAAGTTAAAAATTTTGTTTGAAAGAATCGTCATTAATTCGACCTTATCTTCTTAAATTAAATCTTGTAAAGTTAATACTAAGCGGCTTTGTCGAATATAAACAAAATTTATTTTATCAAATAATAATTGACAATGTTACAATAAAATGTCAAATCTTTTCTACTTTCTTAACGAAAAAAATAATTTGTTTTAAAACTTTTGAATGGTTGTAATCTGTCAATTGATCATCTGTCAAGCAGAAAATTTTGGGAAAAAGACCAGTCTAAACAGGAACAGCAAAAGAAAAAACAGGTAGTACTCCATTAGAATACCATTTCGGAAGTAGCCTTTCCACGAAACATCACGTGCTGATGGTAGCTAAATCGAATTTTCGAAAGTTTTCGCAAATCCATTAGCAAGACTGTTAAAAATGATTAATGATCCGTAACATGAAAAGTTTGAATAATGAACGAGAGAAACTTGCTTAAAATATTTAGGAAAATATTTGTAGTTATAAAAAGAATCGTGTTATTTTGTTCGCAATTGTTATCGTTATTTTTAACTGGTGTTACTTTTAATCACATTCCAAAAAAGTCTTTCTAAAATCTTTATCAATGATTGTAATTCTCAATCTTCACAAGCTTCGGATTCTGAATAAATTATTATTAAATTTTGCCAAATATACATAAACTATGCTCCAGATTTTCTTGATATGTTACATTTTACTTAAACCTTAATTTCACGTCTGCAGTATTATTCGTCAATGTCAACGAAGTAGCGAGAAATTCACCGCGATAGTAACTTTAATAGAATAGAATAAAACAAAGCACAGAGAGAGAAAGAGACTAAGAGAGAGAGAGAGAGAGAGAAGGGAGAGGAAAGTTTATTTTGTCTGGAAATAACGCCCGCGTTGCGAGATACCGCTGAGAATTCGAGATTACCCTGTCGTCCTTCGAAAGCCGTCCAATTTCGCGCAAGCAAGGATTCAAGAAAAGGCGCGGGGTAAGGAGGGGGGGAGGGAGTGGAGATCTCCCGGCGTTCGGAGGAATCGTCACAGGGATGGATCGTAGAGACTCACCCTTTTATTTTATACTGTACAGAAACACCGCGCGCAATTGAGAACATGTGTTGCACTTTTGCGCCGAAACATTGCGTATGCATATACTTCGTATATCTCGATTTCGTTGTACGTGCAATAAAATTCTAACCGAACGACACACACCACGAGAGAACTGCGCGCGGCCAATAGACGGCTCTCTAACTCCTATCGTGAATTTAGGACGAGCTTATCCACCGCCTCGACGAAGCTAAGCAATTTCGTGAAACGGGACTTCGCGAAAAGATATGATTCTCGCGCGAAGATAAGCGCGCGACCGTGAAGGAGGGAATTGCGAATTCGCCGGTGTGAAAACTTTGGTAGCTATTTTGAGAAATCGATTTGGAGTATCGCCTCGCGCACGGAAGGGCGTAATTCTTCCTGCTTTCTGATTTGAAAGATTCTTCAACAACGACGACTCGCAGTCAAGCAGCTGTCAATAAACGTACAAATATATGAGTTT
Organism: Linepithema humile; assembly: GCF_040581485.1. NCBI lineage: Eukaryota > Metazoa > Arthropoda > Insecta > Hymenoptera > Formicidae > Linepithema > Linepithema humile. Next base: position 3,043,764 of record NC_090128.1, on the reverse strand, counting down.
AAAAATGTTGAATCTTGAATTATTTACGAATACTTAAGAAAATTAAAAAGAACTGATAAATCTGTCGTCCATTTCTCGCGTACTTATAATGTTGAATGTTATAGATGCATTGCACTTTGGGGGGAGAATATTGAGTTTTCGTCGATAATAATAATCATCCGCTATTCGACTATCAGCAGCAGGCCGCTCTGCAACCACACATACAACCACACACTTCATCCGTTAATAAATTCAACACACTCGCGAAGTTTCGTGGCTTTAGTTATCCCGAGCCGGAATTCTTCGGCGTTCGCTTTATATCTCCTCGCGGGGCGTTTTCACGGGAAAGTCCGCGCAAAATTATTTGCAAACTCCCGCGAGCGCAGCGAGCAGATAAAGAACCCCCCGCGGGATGCCGCGTGATACGTCCGCGAATTATTCGCGGAGACGATAGTAAAACGAGGGTTGGTGTTACCGGAGACGCGCGGCAAAAGGAGCCGACGGAGCGGCGGGACGGGGAGGGAGGGGAGGAGAGCGACGGATGACGAGAAGCAGAGGGGCGGGGGGGGGGGGGTTGGAAGGGAGTGTTGCCGGCGTGGCTGGCTCTCGCGGTGGCGAGAACGGGCGCAAGAAGTGTAGTAATGTCCGCCGGCGGGCAGGCGGCAGACTATTACCACTGCATGAATATGAATGAGACGCCGAGGAGGTGGAGGAGGTGGAGGAGGAGGACGAGGACGGGGCGGGGAGCGTAGGAAGAACGTTAGCGGAGAAGGACGCTCGCATAGGAGCGCAGCTGGGTCCAACAGAGAGCGTCGCTAGTGTCGGAGAGGGCGAAACCAGAGGAGGGAGACTTGCGCGACAGCGCGGGAAGGGACGGCGAAACGGCGCGGCGGGGAAGTCCGGAGAGAGAAGCTATCGGTGCGCGGCGTGGCGAGGGCAGGGGGGGAAGGTTACAGCGCGAGAGGAGAGAACGCGAAAGGAGCGGCATTCAATTAGTCTCCTAGTAATTAGCCGGGAAATCTTCGGCTTTGTCGGCAAGATCCTCTTCTGACCGATACCCGAGACCCGCCCGGCCGGCAAGAACTGCCGCGCGCACACACACACACACACGCGCGCGCGATGTATGTGTGTGCGCGTTCACGTGTGCGGCGCGAGAATACCGGCGTGCGTGTGTGCGGTACACTCGGTTACCGTGGGTATGCGTATACGTGCGCCGCGGAGCGAGCCGTAGGGCCTATTCGCACACGAGGGCCGCGCGAGAGACGCGCGCGCTTTTTATGCGGAACTCGAACGGCCCGCCATGGAATTAGTCGTGTACCCGTGTATTACGCTCGTAAATTGATTTCCGCGCAGCGAAAGGTGAGGAGGCGTCCCTTTAAGGCCCGCGTGTACCCAGGCTCCTTAAAAACACCGGCAGCCATCTTATCTCACGACTCTTATCCTCCCCGCAGAGGCGTCATCGAAGCCGGCGCGGTTTGCCGAACAAATTTCACGCGCTGCGCTCTCTTCAAACAATTATCAAAGCATTCGCGTGGCGAATCAGAAATGTTTCCGCGCGCTTTGCGTCACGCGTGCATAAAAGTTACTCGATGAAAAATTTCCGCTCGCCTGATAAACGACAATATAATCGCGCACGATTGTCGCAGTGCGATACGTACGTCGGAAAGAAACATGAATATTCCCCCGCTAGACCGGACGAAATCCTTCGGAGAAAGCAAGGCGACCAGTTTCAACCCAATTTCTCAAAGCGCCCCGCAGTCACTTTTCCAAGCTCGAGTCATAAAAGCCCAGTTGGATCAGTTCGGACACCGCGCGTCTCTTCCATGAGGGTCGTCGCGAGGGCATCCTGTCAAAGCGGGGAATAAAATAATCATTAATGCGGGGCTGCAGATAGGCGCACCAGCTCAGTCAGGGGTGGTCTACCCTCGGCCGGTCACGGGTGGCCCTCTCCGAGCCATGTATCACAACGATGAGCCTAAATAGGTGCACGCAGCCAGCCGCACACACGCACACTCGTCTCCACCGGTCTCTTTCCCACCCTGCCAAGTGTGGGCTCGCTATACAGATCTGACAAGCCCACGCTAACGTAGCGTTCACCCCGCGGCGCGCCAGTAAATCACCGCTAAGGGCTGCTAAATAGCAGCACGCACTCGAAACCGAGGCGTGTCCGCGGCTGTGCGCGTGTGTGTGGCCTCTGCCTCGCCTCTCCGGACAACTTGATGTTCGGAATTGTATCCGCGCGCGTCTCACGTTGTCATTCAGCCACCAGACGGGTCAAAAGCGCGTATATGAACGAGAAGTCGAGAATCCGTCGGCTGTCTGGTGCGTCGAGCGTCTGTCGGTTCCGTCCGGTCGGCCCGTTTCCTGCTCCCAGCGTGAAACGAGACTTAAATCGCATCGAAGCCGAGTGAAATGAGACTTTGACAGCTTCGATCGACGGCACGTTCGACCGTCCCACCTCTGACACACGCAGAAAACAGTGGACGGAAAATGATGGAAAAGACATTTGCGACGTATCTGATGTCGTCGTCATCCGGCGTCTTTCAACTTAGCCGGAAGCGGCGATTAGAAACTTTAAGAAGCTATTTCGTATGTCAAAAGATTTCATTGTATGCAAGCATCTCCGGAATGGGTCACTCGAATAATTATAAAATAATTACAAAAATGCCCGATAGAATATCAATTTGTCAATTTAAATTTATGTTATTCTGAAATTTCGTGTTAGAAATTTAGGAGCAAAGAGCAAACTCCAGAAGTTTCTGTTCAAAATTTCTGAAACACGATAGATGAATTCATAGTTAACGAAACGATCATCAGTCATTACCAGTGGAGCATTTCAAGTGCTATATATACATACATCAGGAACGCATCTGGAGACGCGTCGCCGAGCGACAAAGAAGCTTGCCATGGAAGCGGAACGGAATAGTCGGAACGTTCATCGAGAGAGAACGAGCCGGTCGCGTTAACGACCGAAACGCGCTACAGATGCGTGGTAATTTACAATGATTATCGGCGGGGCTCGATCCCGGGGGTGGTTTCTCTCCCCGGGCGAGGGGAAACGAGGGTGGAACGACCCGACGCGGCGGGTCGGCGTTGCGTTCCCATGGCTTTGGATTACGCCGCCCGAGTCGAACCGAATTTCCCGATTTGTGTGGAACCCGATACCCCTGCGAAGGGTCGTGAAATCAAGATATATCGCGCGGCGGAAACTGTACGGGCGGGCGGGAGAACCACCCCTCGACGCGTCGTACTCGTCGACGTCGACGTCGATTCACGTTCGCTGCCGCTATCAATCGTATGTACGTCACTTTTTCCACCTTTCAGTTATATTGGATCGGTCGCGGTTAGCGCGATCGATAGTCTGCCGGGCGCGATACGATTATCGGAGTGGATTCTCGGAACGTCGTGCTTTGACGAAGCTCTAACTCGATAAAACGTTCCGTTTATTTTAAGAAGTAACCGCAATCAAGCGGAAAATTAGTTCACCGTTTCTTAAATCTTTGTCACAAAATTTTATCTCGTTTACATTGTTATACAAGATACTTATCGGCCTTTCGAAAGTAAATTTTCCATCAATTTAATATTGAAATATTTTCGAAGGTTCTTCGTACGCATCTAAGTTTTCTACAGAATCTGAAAACTTGACGGTAACGACAACGACAAATCACTTTGATTTTAACATACGCGCTTTCGAATGATTAGAGTGGGATGTGAATCAAACTCCATCGACAGACGCGGCGAATTCTCAATTGGGGTATCAAATTTGTTAGTGCCCTTCGTTAAATCCGCATTCACCCTCGACCTGCCGCCCCCGCCCGTCACCCTCAGAATTCGATTGGACGGCTAATAAATAACAGCCGGGATACACTTGCCCTCGGGTTTCTCACTCCGCGGACGATGTCGGCACGTGCACCGCGTCCCGTCCCAGATGACACCGTTTTTATTGGCGGCGATACCCCGCGTTTGGGGCAATCATGACTCGTAGATAGCGACGCCGTGTTACCGTTTGGTTACCCGTCTTCGAGGATATTGGCCGAGTTGGGGTCAGGATGTCACGTGGAATCCGTCAGCCGAATGTCTTTCTGATGTGTATTGCTCCATCCGGAGCGTAACATTCGCGCGAGGTCTAAATTCTCTGATAAAATGATACAAAATAGAAAATCAGAAAATCAAAATTCTGTCTCACAAATGACAAACGTAAAAGATAAGAATACACAATTATTTATTTAAATATTTTTTTCCTCCAATTATCAAAATGTGTATTTTGTAATTTATATAAGTGCATCTTTAGCGAAAAATATTGGAGAAATAAATAAACAAAATTAGTGTGTCAGTTCTCGGATATCTACGCACGTTTAAAGGCAAACCTTTTTTCGTTTGATGTTTTAAGTTCAAGTGACAGCGGCCGGTTTATTAAAAATTAACTTAACGCGCTGCACGTGACGGTGCAGTATGTGCAATCCCACAAAGTGAATTACTGACCGGATATGTCAGTGTGACATCCACAATGGAATGTGCTGCGTTCTCCTTTGTTTTCCTGGGCGGAGGACAACCGTAGAAATTATTTATCAGCCGTGAGCGACGGCGAGTGCCTATAAGTGGTTATAAGCCACCCATAAATGATAGTCTACGCCGCAAATTATAAATTGCGTTACCATCAGCTAATCGCCTACTTATTTTTAATGCTAACGCATGCACGATCGTCATCGTGAAATAATTACCTAATAATAGCTTCAATCAACGAATGTACTTGCTCTAACATCTCTATAGCAATAATAAATTTACTTTGCTCGAGTCAGCTCTTCTCGAAATGTTGCATTAACTTATAAAATATCAGCACGACTCTTTTATAATTTAATGAATAATTATAGTCAATAATTTGGAAGCTTCAATTTAATTAACATTAATTTTTGTGGCTCGAAATATTGCTATTAGAATACATTTATAGCATTGCAAAATATATAAAGTATAGTTTAAGCTTAGATTATCTTTATTTCTTCCAAAATCTTTCATTGCTTGCAATTTTTTAATGCTTCTTTCAATATTCTTTTGCGTGACGAAAATCGCGATTGCACGATCTGCGAAAGGATGACGCTACCGATTCGGCAAAACCGGCGATAATCGTCTACTCTCTTCGCCCCTGAAATCAGCGGTACCGCAAATAATGATTTCACGTGCCGTCACGAGTCACAGCAGGTGCAATCCGATCGAGTAATCCTCTCGCCATCGAGAGGCGGATCGATCGACGCGCCTTTTGTACGCGCGCGAGTGCGCAACTAATTTCGATTTAGCATGGGCTTTATGCGAACAATTGCGGGGCTACGCAGAAGAGAGCAGCGACGAGAAGGAGGCGAAGGTGACAATAATCGGTAAGGTAAGTCTCGGTGGTTTCTGCCCTGACAGTTGCTTGACTATAGAACAAACTAAAATTGAGCCGCGATCATTTACTTGTCACAACTTTAGCGCCTGTGAACAACGGGAACAATTCTCATAGTATTTGCAAACTTGCCTACGCACATTGTGTGAAAGCGAATATATCTTTTATCGTGCTACTTGTAACTGGCTTAGAAACACCCAGATGATATGTAGTCATTTTAACGTTAAACTTTTGTTGCTGCTATGTCGAGAACTCGAGCACGGAAACTTAAGGCAATTTCGCGTATTTTTTCTTCAGTTTGTCGAAAGAAATACTAAGATAAAAATAACTTATTTCATGTCGAGGTATTATGTCATCTACGATTACATTGCAAAATTATTCACATCATAATTTATAAAATTATAATATCGTGAATTGCAAATAATCACACGATCCTTCAAAATTGCTTGAAAAATTTGTAAATTTATAATAATTCTATATTGTGTGTACACATAATCACGAAGTGAAGAATATATAAAATATCTCTTCATAAAGAATTGAGAGATCATCATGCGTCGATTATTTATCGATCGGAATGATAAAGAAAGGCAATTAAGGCTGACATTTGTGAATTATTGCCAATAATTATATGCACAGTTATTTTTCCGCTTAATGAATGCTTGCTTCCATTGACTGTACCTCGCTGATCGATGACTGGTTTCAACCTTGTACACTTGTAATCTAGGATCGAGACACACGTGGCGGAGGATTTGGCGTTGTCATTGGCACGAGCCGGGCCAACGAAATGAGGGTGACATCGAAGAACCGTTGACACTTGACTCCACTGAGATCGCACCCCGGAAAATGCTTCGATCTAAGTGATTAACCGCGCTCGGGTCGCGTGAACTTGCTCTCGAATTACATGGGACTGTCTCGTCAGTCGATGAAAGTTAAATTATTATTTGTCTGACAGATAGCTGCTTTGTGCAATTTATTTGACGGTACATTTTATATCAATGAAAAGTGTGGAAATAACGATGCGCAATCCTTCAGGTTTTGCAAAACTGTAAAAGTGAATAAATTTAATATATTCGTGTATGCAATATCGATAAAATATTTCGTTTTATTACAGTAATATTGAGGTTTTGCAATTTGAAAAAAAAAAAGCTATCAGTTTCCCTTGTCTTGCAAAGTTTTTGTCGAGCCAACAAATGGGAGCAAATTTCTACAGCAGCCGTGCGTTTTTCCTTGCGGCGAATTCAACGAGTTACATTTTTAATACCTCACCGACGACGATGGCGACGCGGTCGCGTGAAGGCAGGCGTGGAAAAGTGTGCATCGTGCAAAGTGAAGCGAACGTTACGAAATGCGCAGCTGCCGATGTGCCCGGTCGATCCTGTACACGCTCGCAAGCGATGATTTCCTGTCAGAGGACGGGAATATCCCACGTAAATCCACTTACGCGGTCGCGGCCTCGCTGCAACTGTCGTGACAGGAAGAAAGGGTTGCGCCTCGCTCACTGACATTTATCGTGACATGAAAATGAGGTCGTGCACGGCCAGAAGTCAAGAGCTCTCGCAGAGCTGCCGCCGCCATCGGAACATTTGACGCGGAGCCTCCGTCACGGCTGCGTCGACCAGGATGCATGTAACCCGAGCGTCTGATCACGTAATTGCATCGCGTCGCGTTTCCCCCTGTTGTGTTCGTTAACGTAATCGTGAGGATTGCGCGCTTCGACAATACGTCCCCCGGCATGCGAATATCTCTTATGTAAATCTCTTATGTAATTATATCTCTTATGTCGCGCTTGTGCAGCACAGACGGTATCATTTACCACCGCATTATTGTAAACATGAGAAGCATGAAATTAATAATCTGATTTTGTTGTTATCATAAATATTCTTATCTTGATCTTATCTTTGTAATTATTGTATATATATATATCAAGATTCTAGAAAATTGATACTTGTGTATATCGAGAGAGAATTGTTCCCCGGATCGTTCTTGGGATTCTGAGCCGCTCGATCTCGATGCTAAATAAGTGTGAAGATACCAATCGTACATCTACAATGGATGATCATAGGTATTCCGGTAGACAAACGAGGGAGGAACAAAACGCCTCGAGAGTTCCGCCTCTGGAAAATAAGGAAAAATACGCGCATATACCGTGCGTGTTAAAAGAACGGGAGAGGCCCGCGACGAACGGACAGATGGCTCCCACGCCGAAGCGAGAGTCGGCACCTTGATTTGTGGTCGAGCATTTTTCAAGCCATTTGGCCGGGGCCGCCTATAATTTCCGCCGTTGGCCGCTCGCGTGTTTTCCTGCCTTCTGTTTATTTTCTTAACGGCCGAAATAATAAGCGTTCGAGCAACCGCCGCCGTTGCACCGCACGCCGGCCAAGCCGCGTATAGGTATTTGCAAGGAGAGCGATGGTGTTATGCGCGCGGTAAACCGTGCGCACGCGTGCATACACGCGTGCTGCGCGACAATGCGGCACGCGAGGTGCCCTACCGCTCGCGCAATACGCTTTGCTCGCCCGTAACGGTCCGTTTCCGGCCGATGATGATCGACCGCTCACTTCGCGGTCGCCACCAATTCCTTGGCGAACGCGAAGAATGCAATTCAATTGCGCTTCGTGTACAATTTTTTTCCGGCCCTAAAAGCACGAGCTTTGACTTTTGAAAGATGAATAAATACGTATATGTGTATATATGAGCTGAAAAGAGTAAGCACCGTATTGTTTATAATAAAATAAAAACATTTACATAAAAAAAGTTACAAAATAATTTAGAAACGCATTCGAACGAAATAAAGGCAACGCGAATGAAATAACGATGACGAGTCCAAAAGTCCACTTTGAAGCGCGATTAATTAAACGGACGAGCAGCTTGTGAAATCCAAGGACCGAAGTGTTCAACGACCGAAAAATGGTGAAGTCAACGACCGCGGGACGCCCCCGTGCGCATTTCCGAAACACAGTTGCACGCTGGGTGGCGCGTCTGCTCTCTCCGTGAGCTGTCTGGTGGCGCATTCAAGAGCGCGGTCCATTGATACCGCGTATAGAATCATTCACGACGCATAAACATCTCGTATTACACGCACCGAGAATCGGAGCCGCGGGTCCGGATGCGCGAAGAAGCAGAGTCATGGTCGCGCGATCGCCGCGTACAACAGCCGTGTTGCACAGTCATCCGCATCCCCCGCGGCACTCCGCCTCCATCCCGTTGGCCTCCTCGCGCAATCACGTCGCCGCGCGGCACGTCGTTGGAACACACCTCGCGTCACTGTCCACACGCAAAATCGTTACGTACTAATTAACGTTTGGACATGGTGCCGTGCCGAAGCTTCATTGCCTCCAATCAGGCTAATTGTATTGCAATCGTTTCGCTGCGCCGGCCGCATCCTCTTTACGTGCGTGCACGCCTCGGCTCGCGGTCGCGAGCGTCGATTACGCTATATCCGCTGATAATCAAGCGTGGCGCCCCACGGCGCGCCGGCTACGCGATGCTTTGCCACTTATGCGTTCACGGTTTACGGCGATTATTCATAAATGACTTATATTAGACTGGTGGGAATATATCAGTGCGACGGTGTACGGCGCTTTTTCTTAGGACTCGACGTGTATCACAAGTCGAATCTCACAGTTTTATCAAAGGACATAAATTTGCCGCTCCGAACGCTGGGAAAACTACACTTCCATAAATTTGCAAATACAAAAATAAAAGGGACAAGAGGTTGCGAAGGTTCAGCTTACGGGCGTGGAATAATTTTAAAATCCGTCAGGTTAAAAATGTACATCTATAGTATTGAGGAGGCTCGAAACTTCTGACATAAAAAAAACGAGCTTCCTGGAGAATCGGGCATTTGCGTTGACCAAACGCGAGCGATTTAAATTCGCGCAACGCGCAACATATTTTTTCGCAAAATGCATACCTCACCGCATATATTCGTAAAAAGTTTTTACATGGAATCGCGGTAAAATGCTGTTGGAGACCGAAAGATACGGCGGGCATCCGGCGCCGGGGATGGGATGTAAAAAGAAACAAAGAACGGGCGGGCTTCCGAGTATTATTGGACCGAGCCCGATGTCCGATTGCCAATAGTTCGCATCTGTTCGCCCGCCTGCCCTCCGGGAACGCCGGCGTCCATCTTGACCCGAAAGTTACCAAACTGATATACCCGAATCTCCTATGCTGATACCAATAACTTGAAATTTCGTTCGTGAGCGGAATTTCGGAGCGGCATCGCGCAATCCCGTCGGCGATTTGGCGATTTTATTGCGACGGCATCTATCACCGCGTCCGCAAGAACGAGCTCCGTTATGGCTGCAGCTTGCATCTGGGCGGCGCAACTGCGCGTCGAAAAATACGCGATTTAATTAATTTTGCAGGAAATTTAAAAGGCAAGGCACCGAGGGCGACGCGCCCGGGCGGTCTCTCTCGTCCCCTGAGAATGGAGCATGTCGATTTAGATTCAGGACAACCGCGCTCGACACGATCCGACGCGTGGCACCGCGACGCTATAACAGTATTAATCCCAGGACATGAGACACAGCTTCTCCCCGCTGTTTTCTGATTCCCCCCCTCCCCATTTTCCCCCTCCCCCCCACAATTTCATTTCTTCTTATTGATCTTAGCTCCAAATTTGTGACGGAAGCAAGTTCAAACGAGCCTGGACTTACATCACAATCATTCATGTCAAAATAGATTCTTTCGAAGCTTTCGCGTTTTCTCAGTGTCGCGGCGCTGTCGAGCTACTATCAGCTTTTAATATTTCAAATTTTATAAAAACAAAGTTTTATTCTTGAACTAACTACTTGAAAGAAAGAAGCTGCGTCGGACAGATTATTTTTCAGCGCGCGAGAATTAACGTCAAATTATCGCGGACGCGAATTTTTAATTGCGGGCGCATCAATTGTGGGACAAGTCGAACAGTCGCCCTCGATACGGGCTGCCATATATCTCGTCACCCCTCCTACAAATTGCAGATAACACGCGCACACGTGACCGTCTCTCTGTTTTTCTCTCACTGCGACGCGTACATATCCGCCCATTCGGATTCGCAAACAACCCCATAAGAGAGATCGCTCGCCGCTGACGACGACCGAGGGGGGTGTCAAGAGAGTGTGCGTCTTGCACGCGCCGACAAATTGTTTGGGCCGAGTCAGTTAGTCGCGCCACAATGGAGTGGCACTTGGCAGAATCTCCTTCCTTCCCCCCGCGGTCGCTTCTGCCTACGCCTCCTCCCTTGTTACAACGCATTACATTTATCTCTCATCCGCGCCCTTCGTCCCCCGCCGCACGCTGCCATTCCCGGCGTCGGAAATCTAATGCAACGCGACTGCGTCGCCACGGTGACGCGCGAGCTCGCAAAAGATGTCGAATAGTGATGGGATTTCAATATCTTGTATGCAAATTTTTCAGCGAGCCGAGACCATTTTTGATTGAAAATCTTGAAAAGTCTTGAATATGTTAAACATTTCGAATGTTTTAACATCATTGGAGAGATTCGGTCGCGTTAACGAATATGCAAGCGTGAGAAGTGAAATAGAACAATATTTAGCTACGTCTCGTTGAACTGTTAGCGACAGGATGTTCAAAATATTCAAGATACTCAAGATTTTCAAGACTTTTAATTAAATAGTTCGAGCTTCCTGATTTTTAGTCTTGAGCTCTGGACGTCTTGAGTTCGGTTTGAATTCCATCGCTAGTGCCGAGTTTTTCGGAGTCGCCTTGATTCAGTGGTAACTGCTCTAACGAATCATTTTTCAAAAGATAATTAGGTGTGCGAGAGAATTAGTTTCCAGCTGACGCCACACGTGAAAAAGGACTAAAACCGGAGCGCGCCCAGGGCCTGAAACCCAATTAGAGGATCAGTCACTTGCGACTACTATTAACATTGATCAGAATAATGGATACAAATTGGTTCAACTTATCTTATTTTTAAAACAGAAATTAATTGAAAACGAACTCGGACGGATGCACTAATGCATCGCGATTGAAGCCTGTAAGCACATTTCAATATATCTAATTGCTAAAAACATAATATATTTAAAAATGCTAAACATTTATCCTCAAAATATATCTGGCAAAATTATTGTAACAATAAAAAATATAACGTAAAACGCATTGAAACGCTCGACAACATACATTTTACTTAAAACACTAGTAAAATGACATACATATATGCATAAATTCCGTATCGCTCCGTCGACAAATTTCCATTTAACCCCAAGGTTTCTCTTTAAATATTCTTCGAATGTCGAATGCGAAAGGACGAGCAGCGTTACCGTAGCAACACGGACGCGGCACGTGGCGAGAAACGTGGCTTTGGACAATTCGATCTCCTTTCGACCTCGCGCTTGAAAATTCCACGGTAATTTTCCGAGGAAAGAGAACCCTGTGTAGCCACGCGACAACAAATTCGCAACACCAACGATAGGGAGTTGCTGTTTCTCGCTCGGTGTAATTGTTGGTCGGCTAGTTGGTTAGCCTTGATTGATCTTTGCGGACACTAACGTACCTTACACCGATTATACCGTCACGGCTTAACGCTCGTGACAAAGCGAAACCTATTTACGGTAGAAAAAGGTGCGAGAAGTCGAAATAAAGAATGGAAATGTGGATAAGAAGCGCATTATTTTTTTACTCCTTTACATCTCTCTTGGGAGAAAGAATTTCAACGGATAAAAAGCTCCTAACAATTCCAGTTCTGCGAATACCGCGGACAAAAGGACTATAAAAGGATCATAAATCACAACGCCGCTTTTTAAGAGACGCGCCATAGGACTTTTTATAAAATTATTATCTTTCTATAGTAATAAAATTCTATAAAAAAAAGTAATATATACATTTATATTTCACTAAAATCGATAACGATAACCGATAGAAGTGTGTCATTCGAGACAAATGGACGAAGGAGAGAGCATCCGAACTATCTGCGGTGCTTCGTATTAAAAATCCATCTATTAAGATTCCGCGCGATAACTCGCCGTTCCGGAAATAACGGCGGCGACGTGGCCTCGTTTTCTCGATTAAAAGCAAAAGGGCGGGAAAAGGGGACCGCGAATTATCTTTCGGACGGCGTCGTTTTATCGGCCCGGGCGCCTTTTGGAGCACCTTTTAAAGGTTGCAGGTCAAAAGTTTCGGGGTCACGTACTTCGCCCCCGTAAACGCGGGAAGTGTACGTGCCGCAGATAGCTGCCTTCCATTGGCGCTCTCTGTACGACCGTCTATGTCGCGATCAGATACCGAAATCCGCAATTATTTCATAAGGTCCTCCGCGCTCGCCCTCTCTCCCCTTCCTATCCTGTCGGACGGCGGTCTCGCCGCCGCTTCCTTTCTTCGCGAGTAATGATGGCAGACCCTGTAATTCGCGCGGCTTTTAGATTGCCCGCGGCCGCCGCCGCCGCCGTTCCGATGGACCGCTTAGGCAGGTGCCGTGATTCGATCACTCTCTCAGCGTTACAATTTTTTTTCAAGTACGTCTCACACGTGAGAGTGTTGCGAAAATGTAATGGGAAATGTGCGCAAGAGATGTGTCCCAGAGTGTCGCCGTGCGCTTCTGTTCGCGGAAGATATTTCGAAAAATTCCGAGAGTCAATGTAAAATCTTCTTCTCTCGTATAAAAATATCTTTTTACATAAATTAACCCGACGAAATAATTTGAATTCAATTGTATTAAAATCAAAATAGACGTACGTAACATTTAAGAATGAGGAAAAAAATGAGAAAGTTGAAGTCACTTTTCGCGATTCCGGATTCAATTCGCGGCGCCGACCAAATTACGCGTCGAATTCTATCCTCGAGCTCGCTCGAGATCCGAACGGAGATTTAAGGCGCGCCGTTGTCAGAACGAGGAATTTAATACGGGAATTTATGGCGCGAGCGAGATCCCGAACGAGACGGCGAGATCATGAAAGCTCATTGTCGGATTAAGAAGTCGACCGAGTTGACTGCGCGAGCAGGTGCAACCTGCCTGCCCGCCTGGCCTGCCTGGCGTCGCACGAATTTCGCCATTACACCGGGTGCCTCCTGGTCTTAACGAGTCCAATTATACTTCGCTTAGGGTGATCCGCGGAGTCGATGATCGCGACGGGGACCCAAGTACGAATTAGTGCCTCTGGAGTCAGTCGGAAGTTCGAGTCGCGCTCTCTCTCTCTCTCTCTCATTCTCTTTCTCCCCTTCTCTTTCTCTCTCTTTTCGCCACGGAGGACACGCCCGTACTGATCGGCGTCGTTAGCATGTTGTTGTAGGGACGCAATTTAACGATCATTTTCACGTCGCAATTTCGTGCACCTTTCCGTCCCCCTAATGTCTTCATAACGCACGGTCCGCGTGAAATCCATCAACGTCGCGCCTACGTTTTATAACGTGACGGTCGCGTGTCCTGCCCGCGAGCGAATTGCTGCCGCCGTCGCCCGAGTTCTTAATGTCCTATAGTTTTTAAAGTCGGGGCTGCAAAGTCGGCCGACAAACGCGCGACGTCGTAGGTTTTGTGACGTGGAGTTGATTCGGCTGGATGAAGTCGGATCGCGAGGTGATTTCGTCACGCTTTCATGGCTCAATTACGACGCTTGTAAAGCGTGCTTTGATCTCGAATCTATGCGATCGGCTGTTACAATTATTCAGATAGCATCTACAACGCCGGCTTTTAAGCTAAATACACAAATTTCTGTCGTGGCGTGACGTATATCTCGAAACGCTGGATCGATGCCGTCAAACGGAAACGCGATCGACATTTACTGCCGCATCTGCTGAATGCTCTCGTAACGCATCGACTTGATTTCAATCTACTCGATTTAAGTATATCTGAAAATAAAATTTCAAAATAACTTTTTTCTATTTGCTCACGCTTTATCTAAAATTATTCACGCGCGTTTGGTGAATTTTTATACAGCACCGTCAAGAAAGTGAGCGTAAATGAATAATATTAGAAGAGATTCTTTCGATTTCATCAATAAGAAATATTCATTATTTCTCGTGATTAAATTGTCTCTTATGATTATTGATGAAAAATACAGAATCTCACGTAAAAGAAAGTTTAAAGCTTAAATTTTTTTTAGTCAAACAAATTATGTATGGCTGCAATGTGGAAGTCGGTGCTCACGGCATGAAAATCATTCTGCTCGAAACAATTATCCTCGGGACACTAATTTCAGCGGAATCTCGGCGCACGAAGAGGTCTTTACCCTCTGACTCCGAGATTCCGGGGATACTTGTTAACTCCCGTCGTTCCTCTCGTTGGACACATTGATTTCCCGGTTCTGTTGTGGGCGGATCCGCGTCGAGAGATCAGTCCGCGGATCTCCTGCCTTCTTTGGCGATCTTGTCTTCAAGTTCGCCGACTCGAGCTGTCCGCTGCAATGGTAGACCACCGTTACCATTATCCGTAATTATCATAGCCCGCGTGCCTCGCTTTTATCGATAGACTTGATGCGGTTCAATTAAAACGAAGCTTTTATGGACGTATTTGCGGTGCTTGAATTAGATTTTCGTCGGCATAAAAATGTCATAATTGAAAATTAACCAATAAAAGAGCTAATTTCGTAGATTTATGAATTCTTCAGAATTGCAAATTGGATTCTCTGAATCCTTTTTATCGCATTCATCTCTTTTTTTTTAACGAGATTTATAATATTCTAAAAAGATGACGGCACGCTGCTTATACACGAGCAACGATGTTATTTCTTGTAGCGCATCCTGTTCATGGGTCAGCTTAGGTTGTCGACTAGCCAACTGATGGAGGGATCACGTTGACTTTAGCTGGATTCGGTCGCCAAGAAGTCTCGTTTTTCAGCGGCGATTAACATTCTTGGCCGCCGCTAACGATCGCAGGCTGGTCGCAGGTTTGTAAATTCGCACCGTCCGGCGCCGATAATTCGGATTATTTAGCGCGACGCCCGTCCCAACCCGCGTGCGGGCTCTTCGAGATCGTTATCTGCAAGTGATAAAGTCCGAGGACACGCGCGCGGTTGCATTAGTCACCGCGCGCGAGGGTCAAACTTTTACGGCGAAATAAACCGGTACGAAACGTTCGGATTCCGAACACTTGTAGATCGGCCCGGGATAGTGTCAGGCTGGACGATAACTCGACTAATTATCGGGACTGCTCTGGAAGTCGCTCGGATATATTTCGATGTCGTGAGACGCGCGTTGGAATTTCGGTAGATACTTTTACACGAGCGCGCCCAATTTATTAGCCGCCAGAACGGGTCTCGGCCTATACGCCAGCCTCCTCCTCCTTCCGCTCCTTTCCGGATCCCAAGAGATTAACTATACGAACCTCTTGAAGTGTGTTTGTAAATCCTTCCGCGATAGGGATCGACGTGCGCGCGATCTAAGCATGCTCGGCCCTTTAAATTCCCTTCGACGCCGGCGCCTCTCATTTTCTCTCTTCTTCTGTCTCATCAATCCACGAATTTATCAATTATATTAGACCACCCCTCAATTTTCCAATTTATTTGTGATATATTCGAATCTGCGTTGACTTCTTTTTTTTCGTTACTTTTTTTATAAATGAAAAAGTTTCTTTTATATTTTAATTAACAAAAAAATTAACTTTAGAATATGTTAAATTACAGTTTGGCTTTGAAGAACAAGTGAGAGAGAAATAATCGAAAATAATGTACACACGTTTCACCGAGAAGGCTACTTCGATTTTGAAACTGAGCCCAGCGAAAGTTGAAGAAACAGCTGACGCGGCTCGGCCGCCGATTCGCTCAAGCACCGAAACAGCTAACTAAGACGTCGAATCCTGCGAGCTTTATCAAGACAGAATCTACAGTCAGATTCTGACCGGTTACTATTTAGTTTCCTTCGGCGAGAATGATTCACTCGCGACTGAAATCCGGTAAATTAACAATTCAGCATTTACTAATTTTAGATTTAAACATACTTTTCTGTGTAATTGTATATATTTGATAGCTTGATATTTTATATAAAATATTTCAGAACTGTTACCGCTTATTTTACATACCTTTTTTTGTAAATCCGCAATATTTTATAATTATTGTTTTACTTTGTATATTTATAATTATTGTTTTTTCTCGATCACTTTTATGACTTCTGAAGTGATCTCAATTCTCAATATTATTTACAGATATTCTACGATGATATCAACAACTTTGACGCACGATAAATTTAAATCCTAAATTCTGGACGAAGAGAGAAAAATTAAGTAAAAAGAAGAGGAGAAGATCCGCCGCTACATCGACTCATAAGTAAACTTAATCGTTCGGATTTATCGGGAGAACGAGTCTATTGTACATGTCGGCTATCGGTTCGCGAAGAAAAGAGCCGAGTATCGACGCGCGGCTGCTCGCCTGTGTTGGTACGAAGTCACGGGCCGCGGATGGTCCGTCGCGGGGAGAAGAGTTCGTTGGGGGGGTAGGCTGAGGGTGAGGCGGGGAGGGAAGAGGCGAGCGGGCGGATGTGTCTGAGGTAATTGAGGCTAGGGGTCATCCGGGTCGCAAGAGTCACGAGTCACGAGCGAGCGGCCGCGAACAATGCCGAGCGGCCCTTCTTGTTCGTCTTCTTCCTCCTCGGCTCGTTTCTTCTCTTCTCTCGCTTCTTCTTCCCTCTCCTCATCTTCTTCTTCCCTCGGGGAATCTCTCCTTTCCTCTTCCGCCGCTCTTCAGCGTTCTTCTCCGCTCGCCTCTACGTTCCGTACGAGCGGGCGATACCGCCGAGCCAATCGCCATCGGCATTGCTCCGCGTCGCCTCTGTACTTATTAGATTTGATCCGAGCCGCAGATTAACAGTGAAACAAACGTTATTTATGACGCGCGGTATCATTGCGAAACGGGCCCCGGTGTGATGACCCGCGATATTCCGCGCCGACATCGTGTTCGCATCAGACCCCGCCGGCCTCGCGCTTTCTCCTTTGCTGGAAGGGGCAGAGACGGGAAGGGTTGAGAGGCTGCGAAGAGGGTCGAAGAAAGAGGAAACGTCGATCTTTCGCGGAAGAACGCGAGAGCAAGTGAGAGATATTTCGAACAGATTTCTCTAATGCAAAACACATCGGGATTCAACGACCAAGTATCGAGTGATTTTGCAGGTAAATTTGTGCGAGACTTTTGTCAAAACCAAAAAATTGTTTTATCATTTGAAAATTAAAAATTTCACAACTCCAAATCGATATCGCGAAATGCGAAGAATTTAGAAAATCCATGAGATTCTCAATTCTCGTTTTAGTGTTGCAAAATTTTTAATTTTTAAATAATGCAAATGGCATCAGGACATCGATTAAAACGTTTACCGGATCCGCCATAAAAACGCTCGCTATTTCCGACAAGATGACAAGGAGACTTGGGGTGGGAGCGAGGGACAAACAGAATCTCCCACGCCACGGAGTCCGGTATGGCCGGGCAATCGAAGACAAATTAGCGTTGCGTGATGCGCGTTGATTCTCTTCGATAGCGGAACAACGGTTACGTATACACGATCGACGACACACCGACACAGGACTCGTTCTTGAACGCGCGCGCACTGAGAACGTATCCTCGGGACGCAAGGTATCTAAGCATACTCACGTTCAACTTCAAATAGACTTTAACTTTAATTTCGAAGCTAGTTAGCAAAATATTTAATCCTGCATGTTAATGAAAAAATAGTATTTGATCAAATTTTCGCTAAAGGCAAATTAATTTATAACGAAAAATATATGGATTAGACATTTGCATCGATGTTTCTGAAAATAGTATAGAATTCTGCTACACATTGCGAAAGAAAAAAATGTCGGCACTAAATTCAAATTATCCTTACAAAAATATATGAATACGAAATTAGGAACGTGGCATTCCCCGAAAAGGGGAATACATCTGTATTTAAGTTCGTTTCGCGTGTCGATCGAGAAATACTAATTATGAGTTCCTCGAAATCATATTTGCACGCTTCAATTTTTTTTTACGCTTCTGCGCACCTGTTTGACGAGTATTTTCTCCTTTGATGATTTCGGGTTGTGTCAACCTACTGACAACGCTCTCAACAAAAGCGCGTATGCGATGTAAGAAGACAGCTGACAGTCAGTTGCCATAACCCTCTAATAAGAGCAGCTTTATTTTCGTACTAAAAAGATTCTATCTGTATAGCCTGTTCATTTCTATTCGTCGTTTTTTATACATGATATATAATTTAACGATATCGTCGTGAAGCCTGAAAGAACTCAAGAAGTTTCATGTAGGTGTTATTTAATCAAACTTTAAACTCTCAAGATCCTGACGCCACACATACATTTTAATGTTTCAGTCCTTTGAAGTTTTAAAATTCTGTGGGAGTTTAAGGATTTCAGAGCTCTAAAAGAAAGTCACGAAGTGAAGGAACACAATGCGAAGGAGCGATCGATATGGTGAAACATGGGCGGGCGGCGGTTAAACAATTCCGTAGCAAAAGGACGAGCCAAAGGACACGTTTGGCGGAAGGAACTGTAGCGTCCCTCTCCGAGTTAATTACTAACAGCGAGTCGGCGTGAACGCTCTCCAGAGCGTCTTGCGCCTTTACCTGTAATTTACGTGCCGGGCTTTAGATATCCGCCGTTGTTGTTGTTGTTCCACCGTGCATTTCACTTCAGGTACAACGCTTAATTAAACTCCGTGTGTAGCTGCTGAGACGCGGGCGCGTGAGGAGGATGCTCTTCAGCCCCCGCCTGAAAATCAGCCGGCCGGATAACAGGATTTCGCATCGCGTGTGTCGCGACAAACAATCAGCGAACGTCCATGCTCCAGTTGTTAGGAATTAAGGCGGTTTCTTTATAAGTGTTCTCACAAACACGGCAGATGCAAGTTGTTCAACTTCGCGGTAAGATCGAATATATTGTAGGAAGAAGAAAATTTCAGACCAAAATTTGTGGTTTTTCAAATTAATAAATATACACATTCATTTTTAATATCAACTGATTGTTCAAATCTAATAAATTGTTAAGATACTTAATGCCCAAATTTTATCTTAAATTTAATTAGCGATCATATTTTTTGTTTTTGGTAAAAGAATATTTTCTAAAATTCTTAAACACTATAAATTAATATGCATATATTATTAATTTGAAGGTATCAGAAATCAAAATTCTAAGAATTCACAAATTTTCTCTCTGGCGTATGTGATTCTTATTTTATATAATATTATGTGAAGTGCATTTATTTGCGGTGTAATCGCAGAATCCGCGATACTCGATACTATTTCCTTTCTGCGAAACGATCGGATTGATGGTTAACGTCGTTTTCGTTCGATGGGCTGAATTCGCAGGAGAGACTCGCGCGAAAGTGATTCCGAGCGATTTCGCGAGCCGATCGTGGCGGATCGCACGAATTATCGGGTTCCTGTTAGTTGCGTGCCGAGTGTTGCGCGCCTTGACCGAACGGCTCTTCTCCTCACGACAGGACAATTGCCGCGTTTCCTGATATAGTTTGCGCCCTTCCAAGTGTAACGAACAGAAAGTCCGCGATTGGACGTTGCTCTTCCGCGAAGGGTATCACGTCGCGAAATTTCCTCCTCGATCCTTGCGTAATCCCGATAATTTCGCAGTTTAACAATTTGTCTAACCGATGAGATGTCGACGTTAATG
The DNA here is from genome assembly GCF_040581485.1 of Linepithema humile. NCBI lineage: Eukaryota > Metazoa > Arthropoda > Insecta > Hymenoptera > Formicidae > Linepithema > Linepithema humile. The sequence goes on along the minus strand of NC_090128.1, from coordinate 3,023,869 downwards.
CCAATCAAAATCCATTTTGTCTTCAAGCGATCGTATTAATTCAATAAAATGTGATACCTAAACTGCTTAATTCATTAATATAACTGAAATTGTGCGCATCGCAGATAGAATATATAGAATCTAAATTTCCATTCTAATTTTCAATCTGATAACATCAAAATCCAAATTCCAAATTATATATCGAATATTTAAATAGTCAAACATATTCAAATACATTATTATAATGGAATGTAAAAGATGTAAGGCGGGCAAGCGGCGAATACAAAAAGTAAATAAATGCGATCCCCAAAAGTGGTGCGAAATGTATGCATACACGCGACGAGACATGAAAAATGAGTGATGCTTTTAATATATTCTTACCGCTTCCCCAAATACACACAGTGGCCGTAATGCGGAGAACATAATAGGGAAATAATATCTCGATACGGGGAATAACTAGAACCTAATCCACGATTCCCCTTTATTTCTATCCTGCACTCCCCTCGGCGTTTAGTGACGATATGTGTGTGTGACAGCTTATTTTCCGAAAGGCATCCCGACAATCCCTAACAGAATCGGGGTACGCTTTGCAAATGCTGTCGAGCGATTGTAGTTTATCGAGCTCCTCTCGCGTTACTCTTCGAAATCAATCTGCATATCGGAATAATTCCACGCGAATGTTGTTTGCAGATATAAATTGACTTTTGCTGCATAAATAACTCGGAAACTAGTTTCCGCTATTCTAGAAATATATGTAGATTTCAGAAATCAAATTGGAAATTGTAAACTATATAATTAAGTATAAATTGAAAACATTAAAATTGTTATAATTACCGCAATAATTAATGCTACACATTAGTACACTAAAATTCATAGTATTAATAAAATATAAATATTCCTTCCTTTACTCACACAAACTCTCTCTCTCTCTCTCTCTCTCTCTCTGTTTGCAGCGCGTTTGCCAGAAATTCAGAGAATTGGCTGACTTCGGATTCGCATCGAGGAGTGCAGTTGCAATTCTCGTCTGCGAGGGGAGCCTGCGCGCTCAGGCCAATCATCGTTGTTCGAAGGAGCGTGAAGTAGGAGGAGCCGAAGGACATCCCCGTTAGCCGTGTCCTGACGTGGCGTGCGCGGTGCAAATTGGCAGCTTCCTTCCTGCCGACGCTTGATTCGCCACCATCGAAATCGCTCAAGCGTCGAGATCGAAATCGCGAGCAGTTACCTCGATCACGGATCTCCTCGCGGCTTCGATTTACGAAACGAATCAACCTCACGCGATCATCGCTTGGGAATCTTTCGAGTGTATCCCATTTGTATTGTTAAACAACAAACGCGGCATTGCAAGTGATTTGTAAGAATTGCTATGTAAATAAATTAACGAGGATCCTTGGAGATTGTCGATTGCTGCATTAACGAATATTTCCTTGGTGATATTTCGCAACTCCGTTTGCCGCGGAAATTGTTAACGAAAAATGATAAAAGCGACGGGCGAACTATTTTAGTAAATAATGCTAGCGCGTCAGGAATGAAAGATGTAATTCGACATGTGTAGACGCATAAATAAAGCGTGTTTTTCTATCGAATAAATAAAGTATTGCATTTCCTCCGTAATAGCGATGCAGATTTAGCTTCGCGCTCGTTCCATAACTTACCGAACTCGCGATACTCCATTCGTTACGTTACTTTCCGAATTTTTAATGCAATATCAAACTTTATCCAAGAGAATTGCATTACGTATAATATATCGTTGCATAAATCGTGAAAAATACACGAATCATAATAGCGGAAATAAATACGAACGACTGTTCTGTAAAGAGAGAGAGAGAGAGAGAGAAAAAAATAGCAAACACTGCTACATAAATTACAAGATCCATCATGGAGATGAGAGTGAACACGCTTCTCCCGTCTTCGGGTTTATCTCGAAGGAAACCGAGAGCAACGAGAGACTTGACGAGAGTTGCTCGCTTCATAGCCAGGGCACAATGGGATCAATATCCCGCTGGGGAATAAACCCCATAATCCCCCGGCATCTGTGGGCCACCTGCAGTCGAGCGTTTCGTCACGGGTTAGCCGCGCGTTTTCCTCGGTGTCACCCGGCCGCGAGGCGATTCCAAATATTTGGACAACGTATCAACGTATCCCCATTGTCGATCGATCTAAAGATTTTCCACGATCCTCCTCATCAAAACTGAGCAACTGACTTCGTAATCCCTGGCTTCGTCACTTTGTAATCGCGTGCGTCGCTAAATCCTCAAAATATTATTCTACATTCGATAAATATTTGCTGATAACAAAAATACGGAGCACGGCATGCGTGCCGTATCAATAAAGCTAGATTGCGCAGTTTATTTTCTCGAATTTCTCGACAGCTTTCCAGCTTTCTTATCCATCTTGATAGATGCCTTATTGTAATCGTATGTTAGATCTTGATCATTGTGCGAATACGCAAAGGTTGGTTAATTCTGACAGACGAATTTAACTCGAGCGTTCGCTTATGATCGATGAGATTTTATTCCTAGAAACTAAAAGGAGTCCCGGAGGAATCGATCGATCATGAGGCCGACCGGTGACAACCTCCAGTACAGGATTACGCGGCGAGTCAAGGACTTTGCTTATTTTCCCGCCGTCTCGTAATCTTTTTGAAAAGGACAGAAAACGTCGCATCGCCTGTGAATCACAATCCGGCGAGCTGTCACAGAACTCGAAATATTTTCACAGCCACGCCAACCTATTGTCAGCCCGGGGATTATTTCGAGGAGCGCGACATGGTATTTTTGATTTCGCTACAAAGAATCGATACCGCTCAGTTCGCCTCGACAATCGAAACTTTTGTGTTGTCCACGAGTTAAATGTTTAATAATAAATCTTTAAAATAAAATCAACAAAAAACGTATTTTGTGTTAATTTATAACAACGATTACGAAGATTACAGTTATGATTAAAATTATAACAAAGTGTAAATTCTTTACACTTTCCCTTTTATAACCTTTTATAACTAATTAAACAATTTCGGACGATAACCTTTGATCTAGATAAAAACTTTTTCGATACTCGCAATTTATCGGTCACAATTCCATCTAACTTTGTCCTTCAATGTTAATCGAGGCAATCAACATTCAACAACTGTAATCATTTGATATTCGGAAATTTGTGACACCACTTGGGTGGCAACAACGGAACGGATAACGATAGACTAACTTTCTTTTCAAGTCAGGAGTATGATCGATCATCACCACATTCGGATTACATTCTATTCAAAAGGACGTACTAGGATACTCTCAGCAGGTAGCGAAACCCGCAGGACATGAGTCAAATTGCTTGTGGACACGGAGAGTTAAGGAGAGTACCCACTCGTATTTTCCGTATCGGAATCGCCGCGGCTAAAAGCGGGCTATTTATAATCGGGCGGCCGAGATTTATTATTTATCCACAGATCCATTGTCTTTAATTTATCGTGTGTTACGCTTATCGACATTTACGACGCTAATGGCACCCGTTTCGACGCGAAATCCGCCGGCTATTTGAATTTTGCAAGAGGCCGCACGAGAGCCGAAGCGTCGAATCCGCCGTGGATTCCTGAGCGCTTATTTGGTCTCCGACGCCGTCGCAAACTTTCCGCGTGTCAAACAGATGTAAATCATACGCCGTACAGACCGAATCTTAACGACTACGCCGCTCGCATATTAAATGGAGCATTTAAAAAGCGTTATGTACATTTTCGATCGAAAAGAATGGGCTATAGAATTTTCCTTCGGTGATATTTTCAATTTTAATAGTCCATTTCTCTTCACTTCCACACATTTTCATAAAAATTGTACAAAATTATTAAAAACTTACATGCAAAAAAAAAAGACAAAACATATTAATTATCATAATTATGAAGTATATTTTTAAATACTCCAACCGAAATAACACGGCGTTAAGAAGAGCAATAAGAATAATTTCTATCAAATTTCTCGCCGAGGGAATTAAAAGAATCGCTGCGGAAAAAAAAAAAAAAAAAATTCGATCGGAACCCAATTCCGATACTCGATTGAATGTCGAGTGCAGTCGATTTTCCTTCCAACTGTAAATCGGGATTAACAACGACGCGCGGTAGGTCGTGCACGCGAGCGCACGCTCGAGAATGAATGAATAGAGGTGCCTCTATCCGGCGAAGATGTAAGAGGAGGGAGAGAAAGAGAGCGAGCCCCGGGATCGGCTCGGGTTTCGCTCTTCGAAGACTTCTTTCTTTACCCCCCGCTCGCCCTGCCGTTCGCCCTGACCTCTCGGTAGTTGGGTGGCACCTAGACTACCCCGGGGCTCGCGCTTCTTAGCTTACCTAGCTCGGGTGTCGCGTAAGCCCGATCTAACGAGGACCAGACTCTCGGACGCCGAAGCGAACGTCATTAAAAAGGGCCGGTGATCGCGATCCGTCGAGTTTCCGAGAGGAAGTCTTGGTAATAAAGCTGCTTTATTGCAGAACTGCCGATGCTGTATCTTAATGACGGCTTCTTTCGATCACTCGCCGTGACAAACGGCTTAGGTTTTAATTAACCAATCAATTACGATCCACAAATTCTTTAATATTATTTAAGAAGACTGCAACGTGCGGCATTATAAAAATGCAATAAAAAGAGTAATAAAGTACTGAAAGCCGCAATCGGCTGCGGCAATATTGCAATAAATTATGACGCGATAGAATCAACTATCGCATTTAACTATTTGCTAGTTGATAACTTATTAAATTTACATAACACAGTCATAAGCTGAATTACATTTTCAGATTATGTTGAAACGCGCCAGGCGATTAGCCAATCTGCAGAATGTTTGTAATACATGCAGTTTGTTAATTTAGAAGAATAATCTCCGTTATGAGGCAATAAACTCTTATCGTTCTCGCATGAGCGGCACTCTAACGACAACGTTATCGTTTCCATTTCGCTATCGCGTCGTTGCTAATGCAGAAACTGCGGATTCAAGCTTGCATCACTCTTCGGAGTGTCTCATTCAGAATCGTACTTATTGATTTGCCTTCCAACGTGTGTGCCATTTTTGCGTTCAAATTTCCGCGATTGAGGGTGAAAGCGAAAGCTACGCGACGACGCTTGCGACGCGGTGCTCCTCTTCGACGACAGATGCCTTGCGTCCAAATTTGCGGGAGCTCCCCGCGGAGCGGCGCAGCGCCGCGTTAGTAAATTAATTCGATCAATTAATACGTGCTTAAGCGGAGCGACGCGCATTGGTTAATAACCGACCGATCGCGGATGCCATCTCGCCGAGTACCGTCGCTCCCTCTCCCCCCTTCCCCCCCCCCCACCCCCGCCCCGCGCGCGCACTCTGCCCTGCGTTTCGCACCTACGCGATTGCGAGAATGTACGACGGTGGCTGTGCACACACACGCGTTATGTGTACGCATACGGCGTGCCGCCGGGACCCAATCGATACCGGTGGCATCGCCGGACCGCCATTTTATTTCACGGCGATCCCTTTCTCCACCACACCCCGCGGCGCACACTCAATCGCGAGAATCCTTCGCAGGACTATTCGTCCGTTTCCTCCGCGGTCTCGACGCTTTGCTCCCGATACCTTCCACTTTCCATCGTCTTTCGGAATTCGAGATAAATATGTGATTTTTATGAAAGAGTCGCTTGAAAAGATAAAGCAACGATGAAACTTCGAGGTTAATATAAACTTGTCCTAGTCGTTAACTCGCGATCCGAAGGGGGTCGACGAAAGTTACGAGCCTCGACAAATACCGGCGGTACCCCGACAGAGGGAGGGAGGGGGAGAAGGTTGACACCGCATTCGTGTTCAAGACGTCGACGTAATCGGAACGAGCGATCGAGGGATTCGATCGAGATCTGATAATCAGGTTGTTGGCACCTGTGGCAACCGACGTAATTAATGCCGATGCTAGGTGTGCTAGCACCCCCGCACTTCTCTTCCCAGCTCGTTAACTCTCGGCGGGACATTACCGCGCAAATTAGACAAACCGACCACATACCGCTTTTCCCCTTTGTGTCTTTCAACTTTCCTTCCTTTTTCCTTTTTTTAACTCTTTCTTTCTCCTTCCTGCGGTCTTTTTTTCTTGTGCTCCCTTGACTCCCAAACGCGGAATAAAGTGGCCGTGAATCGGCCAGGAAGTGGGCGTTTCGCCGTAGTGCAGCTTCCAAGAGGTACGAAGAACGAAGGCGCAAGAGGGTGGAAGAGGAAGGGGCAAGAAAAATAAAGACACGAAGAGGCGCAGCTCGATCGTCGCAGTCGCTTTCATTGCTGTTGCTTTTCCTCGCTCGCAAACTGCTCCCTCCGCGTTTGTTCTCCCAAGTCCGACTGTTTTTAGTCCGATCACCCTCCTCTCCCTCCAGCAACCGCGCTTTTTCAGGCCCCACCTTTTCTCGCGGGGGTAATTAACGATTTAACAGACACGCTGGATGAGCGGTGCCATGAGTCAGTTAAGCAAGTTGTTATTAAGACTGACGCAGTATCCCTTTAAGGAGAGGAAATAAAGAGAAGAGAGGAAAGAAAGACGAACTGAGTCGGCATAAGAGAGAGAAAGAGAGAGAAGGAATAAAGTTTATTGCGTATCCTAGAATATAAATCCTCCTCGGGGCATTCTACACACAAGGAATTAAACCGTAAGGTACAAATTAGCATAATAAGGTACGAAGAAGAATGTATCGATGCGAGGAATGACGCAACGAATATGAAAAATCGTAAACGAAAACAAAACTAAACGTTGTACGTTATAGCTAAAAAAGAATTAATTTAACAAGTATTGTAACATGTAAAATTTTGCAAAATCATTTAGAATAAGATTATAATAAATACAGCGAAACATTTAGGAAAAGAAACACTTTCAGAAAATTGAATTTTTTAGACAGCGCAAAAATATCATTAATTTTTGAACAAATTACAAATATTTTTAACAAATAATATATGCACTTTTGTTAAAAATATTTTGTTTTATTTAAGTTGTAGGATAAATAAATTAAGAAACTTTTCAAAGACAAAATAGCAGACGAAGACGTCAGAAAAGGGATCAACCATTTAAGAGAAAGTCCCTGACAGGAGCGAAAGATCGGTACAAAGGATACCAATGGTGCAGGACAAAGAAATACCGATGGTGAGGCGAGCAAAGCCGTTAATGTTTTGTGTATTCAAATAAAGAGAGGCGGTGATGCGCGCACATTCGCACGCAAACCGAGACCGGGCTCGCCCACCGGCTAATGGGTTTATAATGCCTTCATTTCACATTAAAACGCCACCGCGCTCCCCGAAGTTCTGTCTCAACGACGATTCTCGTGGCGTGTCCTGAGGGACCGAGCTGACCCGATGCCTGCCCAGGATAATGCGCCATTCTTATGCGGAATAATGCAAGTACACGGCTATGCAGAATTCACGCCGAAAGCGAAGAAGCGCCTGAATATTTCCCGGGTGTTAAAACCGGAAGAATAATATCTAGAGAAGAAGTGACTGATCGCGAGCATTTTAGGTAGTAGACTGTGAAACGTGCTGCGGAACGTTAACATACATATAATTCACCTCTTAATAAAGTGCAGTAAAAACCATGAAAGTCCTAAAAACAAAGATAATTTAAGACGCGCGTATAAAAGATGTCTGAAAGATTAAGACGTCTCTAAACGTCTTTCTGGGGCAAGTTTTTCGTAAATTACAGTCTCATTTCAAGCCCCGCTCGCGGTAATGCGTTCCGCTTTAATGAGCGAAGGAGACACATGCACCGTCGTTCCCGGCCTTTTTCCCGATGGCGCGATCGCGGTCGCGTGTTTTACGACGACGCGACGGGAGAGGCCCTAGTCAAGCGGCGGACGTCCTCGGTGTTTCTGCCGCTTTTTCCTTTTTTTTTCCCATCATAACGCTCTCACAGTATCACAATCCTCTCGGCGCCGTCGCGAACACCGGATTCCGTCGCCCTTTCGTGCCGAACGCACATGTGATTTACGAGCGAAGGAAGGATCGCTCGGCCGGCCGGCTGTACATCTATTCACGCCTAATGCCCGCCTGATATGGCCATAACGACGGAAATGTATTCGTCCTGCCCACTTTACGACACGATGATCGCCCGACGAATTAATAAAGCGAATGTTACAGCAAACGATAAATTAATACACGCGTAAAAACATTTTAGTATATTCCCATTATTTTAATAGACGGCGTAATAAATGTTAAAATTCTTGTAAACACTTTCGCAATTTAATAGATAAATACTGTAATTATTTTAAAAAAATGGCAATAAAAGTTTGTATAAATTGAATAAAGCAAATAATTGAACGAAGATATGCGTCGCATCGTAGACTTATAAGATTAAATAGCCGACGCCTTGTAAATTTTGTCGTGTTTTCACTTTCAAGATTCTTCAGTTTTAGTAAAGTAAAATTTCAGAATTTTTTGTATAATCCAGCAAATAATAATATTAATAATATTAAAAACTTTACAGAAGTTACTTAGCTGCTTGCCGTAAAAATTTATACTTCACACTGTATTAAACAATTTAATGAGTTCAATGTACGTACACTTGCACGTGTAAGCACATTTGGGATTTACGTGCAAGTAATAAAAATGTCTATTCGCGGAAACGATGAGCGCTTGTGTGAGAGCGATCTCGTGACGCGTCGGCGGTCAGCCCGGAACGCTTCGCCGGCTCGCTTTCCCAGCAGATGGTGACTCTTTCATCCCCTAATCGCACGGTCGGCTTGAGGATCGCGTGATGATGCCTTTAAACGGGGCATCCTGTAGCTGGTTAACCGTACAAAACCGCCAACATTTGCCTAAGCGTGTACACGCCAGCCTGAGCAGAATCACTGCGCACGGAATATATAATGGCTCTTTGCCTCGATTAGACTTACCTTGCCACGCGAAGAATGAAGAAATAAATCCTTGCGCGACTCGTTCGGAGAATATCTGCTTGCGCGACGATAAATAATCTACAAAAAAGAAATTTTCCTGTTACTTAATAAGTAATTTGCACTTTTCGTGCGAATTATGTCGAATTGAATTTTCATAAATAAAAATGCACATCAACTTTGATTTTTTTCAAGGTTCTTGTAATTTAATGAAAAATAACTTTTCGGAATAAATGTAACGAGAGAGGAATGCACGAGGACGAGGAAATATTCGGAACGGCGCGCTCGGTACAAGAGTTTATTAGGGTTTATTTACAAGGGATCAGCTTGCACAGCAATAGGTGTATGCGTTCTTCACAACACAAGCATTAACAATATAACGCTCTACACTAACACTATTCGCCGTGGCGATAATAATCCTTTAAGCGCACGCGGAGAACGCGCCAAGTGTCACTCGGAACATTGACAATACGAATTCCCGTCATCCTCCATTTAGACATAACTGAACTCCTCTCGAAAGTCGCAGTCCTCAGGCGCTTAAACTTTCGATTTTACCGAAATTCTGATCCTTCGTTCCTCCGTCAATCGAAACATGTCGCTCACTTCGCGCCCCTCCGCGACGAAATACGGAATCGAAACATAAATAACGATAACAGTAGGCTCGTGATACGAAATATACAGCTTATGTTACAAGAAATAGAGGCGTAGTTACCTTACGTCGCGAGTAGATATATATATTTATATATATATATATATACCTATATACAGTAGACTTTAAGTCGCCGTACAACTTTAGTTGCCTTAGAGATGCATATACGTGTATTATGCGCGGCAATTATGCCGCCTTGAGAATGCAAATGGTTACATATTTACAACATTCGTTCTTCGCATGTATTTCGCTAAAAATCGCTGTGATCCTTGGCGATCGCTCGTTCAGCTTCGAAACAATGAGATCGAATCACCCGTAACGTTTCTTGTGTAATACTTATAATCAGTATTAACTCAGCTGCGAAGAGGAACAGCTTTCGCGAAGTACAAAAAAAAAAAACAAGTAACGTAAAATTTTCGCACTAAGAATTCGAGCATCCGATTAAACGTCTCTTCGCGAATTTTCCTCGAGGAGTTTCCACGAGAAATTAATACATCGAAAGATATATTCTATAAAAAAATCAAATGAGAAAAAACTTTGAGGTCTCGCGGCGATATCCTTGACGTCTCTCATTCCCGACGTCTTCCGCGAATGCAACGAACTTTTGAACGGCGGTATTCCTTCGTATATCAGTTCCAAATGTGCATCCATATGTGCATCCCAACTACTAGGGTCATAGCGACCCTATCGCTGCTGATCGCCGATCGAGGCAAGGATATACACAGGTCGGGGCCCTTCGCGGTTCCAATCGGGAGACAACGAAACTCGTCGAGTCACGTGGGACCGCTCGAGTCCTCCGCGCCTGCCACCATGTTCGCCAAAGGTCGAGAGTTCAGCCGAGAGAGGCAGCATTCAGACTCTCGAGGAGCGTGAGCCTTACGTTTCCTTCTCCGCTATCTCTCTCTCTCTCTCTCTCTTTTTCTCTCTCTCTCTTTCTTTGCCGCGTGAAGCGAAAGATCGAAGCCGACTCGTCGAGAACCTTTGACACCACAATTATCGTCGCTATTCATGCCGGGTTCCGCGAGTTTCGTCGATACACCCCGGCTCGCGGCGATATCCTTGACGTCCTCCTGATGCCATGCGACGCGTCCGTGCGACGCGCGGCACGCGTGATGAAAATCGATTTCCGTTGCACAAACGTTTTACAACAATTTGTCACATTACGCAAATTTAATTCCCCTTTTTTCATACAGGTATCCTGTATTTATCTAACGGAGACCGGCTCCTTCGAAATTCTAAAAGTAAAAAAATTATTCAATAAATATTGCACGTTTGATAAACGAAAGACGACATACATTTTGTCGGAAATTGACGTTCTAAACATCGAGAAAGAAGAGAGAAATTATGTTTAATTTGTACAGATGACACGGTGGGAGCCAATTTTCACCGTGCGCAGTTTCCCTCGAAAACGAATATTGGCAAGCCGATGCGCGTTTCTCACCGGATATACATTTGTATCATTCCGCACGATGTATTAGCTACTCGACGATTGCGTCGATGAATGAATTCCCCCGATTTCGATCTCAGTCGCACAAAAATCCTTAAAGAAATCTGAAAATCGTCGCGGAATCTCTCAGAATCGCCCGAAAGGAGAAAATCGATTTTCGTCGCGCAGCCTTAACGAAAAGTATCAGACCCCTCAGCGAGAAAATTGCCACCAGTCCTTCATTAGCGAAGCCACGGAGAAACCAGCGACTACGAGGGCGAGAGGTCCTGCGCCTCCCTGCTGAGACTGTCCGTGGGCGACGGCGTGGCCCTTCTGGACGGCGACGGCGACGGCGCGGCCGGCGTCGAGGACTTAGGGGCGGTCGCCGTGTGGTAGGGCGAGAATCGGTGGTGGGCTAAAGCGAGGGGCGACGGATAGAGCGGCCGCGGAGCCGCCGGACCCGTCGGATTCTGCTGAGAACTGGAGGCGGCCAGCTGCTGCTGATGGTGCGCCGCCGCGAAAAGAGTGGGCCCGATCGACGAGGCGGCCCACCACAGATGACCCAGCTGCTGCTGCTGCTGTTGCTGGTGCTGCTGCTGCTGCTGATGGCTGGTGCCCGCCGTCGACGCGCCCGGATAGACGAGAGCTGGACTGACCAGCTGGGCGTAAGGACTGACGGCCACGGCCGCCGCCGCTCTCAGCAGCATCTGAGAACGCGCGGCCCACAAAGCTTTCTCCTCGAGGCTGAGGTTGCTCGTAGCTCCCGCCTGGAGCTGCTCTATCTCAAAGGGCAGCCGATGCGGGAACCTAAGTGTCTGCTGCTCCGCCAGCATCGACTCCATCGTTTCCCTGAAAGGGAAGCTGCTCCATTATGTATTTCGTCTTCTAGCCTCGGGATTCTTCGGGACAACGGGATGTTGACGGTTGGAATGGTGGATGAACGGTGGGATCTTTTGGTCTTTACATAAACTTCGCCAATGAATGCTTCATTTCTATTTCCCCTGAGACTTTTCTAGCATTAACATTCCTCTTTCCAGCGATAATTTACAATTTCACGGATCAGCAAACATGATGAATCGCTTGTTAATTTGCAAAAATCGATATTTTTCTTTCCGCTTTTGTTACAATTTACAATTTTCTACATAAAAAAATCTGCTTAATCATAATTCAAACATATTAAAAATATCTATTGAAGAGCATCGTTTTATTCGGCGTCTGTGCATGTGTACTTTTAACGCGATAACGAATCGGTTGTAAAGAGAATTTATCGGAGAGAGATTGGAAGGGGATCGACAATATTTTATAGAACTCTGAATAATTTGAAATAATTGCAGAGCAAAATTGCAACTAAAACGCAACACAAGTTATCAAGCAACTCACCTCTCGAAATCTGTGAGACGGGAGGAGTCCCGAAAGCCCTTGGCAAACGGATTACTGTCGATCTTCAGCTTCGTGATCTGTAACAGAACGGAAAAGCGAACGGTCGGTTAGTTCGTGGCGGACGGATAGATCGACAATCGGAGAGCCTCGGACTCGCATTAACATCGCACCGATCTCTCGCAAATCCCCCGATCTTATTACCCGGCGCGCGCGCGGCGCGCTCGGTTTCGCTCCGGGAAAATTACGTCACCGGACGGCCAACGGCGCGTGGCGGAAAACGGCCGGCTGTTTCGAAACGGTTCGTTCCATCGATCGGGAGTCAACGGCTCGTAAAATTAGAAGAAGGCGGCGAAGCGACGTACCTACTATCGCGGGTAGGAGAGACGGAGTGGGAGAGGATGTAGGGAATCAGAGGGATTGGAAATGAGATACGGGGAGCGTACTGTCGATGCGCGGGGATCCTCGCGAGCGTTACGGCAGCGAGCCGGCGCCCGAGATTTTTCTGGAAAACGGCAGCGGAGGAAAACCGCATATCCGGTGGTTGCTGATTCATCGCTCGAGCCGAATATTGCTTTTGACCGCGGCGAGATAAGCGCGATACGAATGTCATGCGACAGTTATCCCTTCGATAAGGTGCGCTCTGTCGCACGGTAAATTGGGCGATTTTTCTTCTCATTGATCAAGCGATCAAAGGATCGTTTCAAAAGCGGCGAAAAATGATGAGGCATGCATGACAGATTTAAAATATGCGTTTTAACGTAACTTTCGGAATTTCTAAAATAACGAAGACACTTTAACGCATAAAAATATGTCGGAAAAATGCTACTGTAGTTGCCGGCTGACAGTAGCGACCCTGCTAATAGAATGCTTTTGTTGCTATTCATGTATCTTCTAGAGAAACTAGGTCGGAATGTAACATATATATGCAATATATGTTATAAATGATTTTCTTTCTTTTTACATCTTCACATTTTTTTTTTTCACAATAGTCCTATTGTGGCGGTTCCTTAGCATGTTAGCCGGCTCTCTTGCTGCGAGGGAAAAGAACGCTTTGTTCGCTCCTCAACACTCGAAAAATCATCGACCAGCACGGTGGTCCTCGGCAGGAAATCCGAGAAAGTTTGCTGCGTGTTGGACTACACATCGTCACGTTTGTAGTAACCTCTTAAGTGGTCGGACTGTTTTCCATCTCTGTTCCTCTCGTTCGATGCGCCACCCCTATGGAAATCCACCCTAAGTCGGCACTACCCTAAGTTGGGTGTTTCGCGTTACCTTACGGGCCCACCCACGACGCGGTGGATACACAGGTGGCCTCACTCTCGAGACCCTTTGCGTCAACCAAGCCCCACGTCCCGCGCCCCTCCCGCTTCCCTCTTCTTCCGCAAAACTTTCAGAAGACAGATTTTGTTTGCCTGTTTCCCAACGGATTACCTGCTCGGACTGTCGTTAAGTTTTCAAACATAAGGAGGCGTGTTAGACTGACGAGAATTTCCACGCGTTTAAGCGCGAAGCGAGTCAACATTCGCAAGTCACAAAGTACTTATGACCATGAAAAGCATGTTAATGAACGAATAGGATTTCCGGTAAAGACCGTAAAATCCTCAAATTTCGCCTTTTATCACGAACTTAATCCTATTACTTTTATTGTATTTTAATCGTCTTATAATGAATTTCGTATGGTTATATATATATATTTTACCTCAAAATGTATCTATATATATTTCAAAAGAAAGAAAAAAAGAAACTGAAAATAAGAAATAATTTAGCTTTAAAGTATAAATAGTCGTGAAATGTGAACCATTATGCTTTAATCACGTATCAATATCTTCCCAAGTAAACTTTTGCGTCACTTTCAAAATAAATTTTCCCACTTTTTTATAAATCACATAAATATGTTAAACGTGCACAAAATTATTGTGAAAATAATATAGTTTATTATAGAGAATTAAAATAAAATTCACGATGCACGTCCTCAAAAAGGTAACAACGTTTTCAGTGAGCATGATAGTTTTCAATAAATTTTCCAAAAAGCCCGAGCTTGGTAATTGGGTGATCAGACGACGCGTTAATTAGCGCCCTCCGCGTACGCGCTGGCGCTCAAGTGAAGAAAAACCTCACACTGCATAAAAATATCAAACAAGCGCGCGCGGTGATATCCCTCGACACGGACCCATCCAATTTCCGTCCGGCGAAGCAGCAGGCATAAATCAGCCTTGTCTTCCGGGTCGAGTGTCACGGACGAGATGTGGCACGATTCGTTCGAACGACGCGCCTCCGACTGCTTCGACTTTGGGATACCGACGTCTTTCGGGCGACCCCCAAGACGAGACACAACACGCGCGTATTTATTTGGAAAAGAGAGCCGCTTGTCGCAACGCCCGTTGGTGGTCCAATTAATCCGCACTGTCCCAAAACTGGGAAGCAAATGAGGCGTCCCATTTCCGCGATAATCGACCAATTTAACTAAAACGATCGTATTACATCGACACTACAAAATTTCAACTCATAAAATAATGAAATGTAAAATAAAAATATAATAATTCTTTTAATTACGAGAAGTAATGAGATTTAAAGTTGTAATTTTGTACGTAAACAATAATATAAGATTTAGTTATCTGATTGTCGTAACAAGACGGAGATAATGGTTCTCAAAATTAATACATCTTATTTAAATGCAGCAATATTGTATGTGTGTGTGATTCGTATCTTTCCATTTCCGATACAAAAAGTTCGTCGAAGCGCCACGAGTCTTGTAATAACATCTGTAATCTATAATCGATGCGTATATATAAAGCAGCCGTCGCACCCGTCCTCGTCGTGCATTTTATCCGGTTTATCGGTAGCAGCGATGACTTCACGACTCGCGGCGAACTGGCGTGCCCGACGCACGCGTCAGCATCTTCTTCCGCGTGTTCGTCGCAGGCGGCAGCTGGGACTGGAAGTCGTCGCGCGACTTCCAGTTTATCTGCTCGTCGAAAGCTCGCCGCCGTTTTCGCGTCTTCGGCGACGGAGGTCGAGAATAAAAAAAAAAAAAAAAGAAGAAGAAGAAGAAGAAACAGAAGCAAGGCGGCAAGGCAGCGAGCAGAGAGTGGCACTCTTGGTGCGTCGAGTGGGTGGTCCAATTACCCTACGGTTTCGCGCTCACGAGCAGCACGTGCAGGCCCGGTAATAAGACTCTTTCCTTCAAAGCTGAGGCTAAGCCGATGCTAAGCCCGGGGCCGTCTCGGTTTTAGTTACGATTCCGCTGACATCATTAGCCAAACATCTGGCCCGCCACCACCACCAACGCCGTCATCATGGTCGTCCCCTCGACAACATCGCCACCTCCGTCCTCCTCTCCGTCTGCATTTGCGTCTCGTCATCGGTCGTCGCCTGACGATTCGCATCGTCGTCGTCGTCGCCGTCGTCGTCGTCGTCGTCACTTTACGAGCGGATCGTTGCGCGGGTCTTTGAGATCCACGAGACGGAATATACCGGACGCGAGTTTGGAACGACTACCGGTCTTTGATATCGACGCTTTGCCGCGCTTTACGCAGCCGGCGCTTGCCGTCAAGTTCTCGGCTTTACAGCGGGTTTGCTGATTCGCATTAGCGTTATGCCTCGTGCCAATTTCTCATTGTACGCACTTTCAACATTTTAACTCCGAATGTTATTCGGAAATTGTATTATCAATTTTATATAAAATTAAACGAAGACTAAGGTTTCATTATATCCACTCGTGATAATCGTCGTTTCATTTTTTTTGTGAATTGCAATTTAAAAATCATTAGTTTTCGAACCTTTTACTGAGAAATATGTAGAATAATTGAAATATTCTGTTATCACAAATGTAGATGCGAAATTATAGTTTCATGAAAATACTTTTCGCAAATTTATACGAATGGAAATTCCGAATGAAATTTAATCGCCACATTTAATTCCGCCTCACATTGACAGATGAAATTTCATTGAATGCGTTGAAGTCCCGACGCCACTGGGACGGGCTTTCCGACAAACGCGGTCGACCCGTCGAAGTTATACGATTTCGCTGACACGGCTCGGCCAAACGCTTGGACCACTTCCCAGACCGATTTACGATGTCGGCCGTGTAGCGCGCAGCGAGCGGTACACCGCGTGATAAATTCGCCTCGCATGCAACGCCGTTCTGCTCGGCTCGGTAGCCCCCGAGCCCGATGACCGAGCGCATCGCCCGCCGCATGCGAATAAATCCTCGCGGGAGATGCATCCCGAGAGATGACGCTCCGCCACGCATGAGAACGCATGCCGTGCTGCGCGCGCGGTGCACGAAGTGCGAACGGGACGTCCGGCGATTTTTCGTGTTCGCGAGTCATTAGAGAGAACGAGATGATTAACTAGAAGAGTATCAAGCGTGGCCAATGCGCGTAATGAAGAAGCTGTACGCTGTAAACGTCGTGAGAGGCAAAATAAAATTATATCGAACAAAAGTGGCTCCGACGAAATGACTCATAAGCTCTCCGAATCGACGTCGAAATGTTTTCAATATTTCAAACTTCAATATTTGCATTCGTAACTTAAATACAAAGCCCCGGGAAATGAAATAAAAGTTACAAACACGCCTCGTTACCCACGACAATGCGCCGTGCCTTCGTGCCGTCATCACGCACGTCCCTTTGTACACGACGCTTTTTGCGGCGCATCGCGTCCCTCGGGAGGAGGCCCCGATCCCGTCTTTAAACGTCGTATGTATGTACGTACGTCGCATACCGCGCTCGCCAAGTAATTTGCAAGAATCCACTCCGCGCAGATTGTACGGGAAAGTGCCGTTGTCATTACTGCCGGCTAATCGACGTGCAAAAAGCCGCATCTACAGGGTGCTCCATCGAGCTACCGAGCTCATCTAAATGCGTCAATAAATTTTAATTTCTTCTTTTTTTTCCTAACAATTTATCGAGACATAATTATGTTCGAATTATGTATCTGCAAACTTTAATGCGATAAGCAACAATCTTCTTCAAATGTTTTCTAACGGAAGGTTCTAGCTCGCTCCACGGATATTTTATACGTGTATCCAGTTTCCGTCACCGTCAACTATTCGACATTCGGACATTTTGCAACTCCGCGTTTCAACAGCAGGACACCCGGTATATATATTCGCAAGTACCGCGGCTTTCAAAGCGCGTCACGCGACGAAAACTTCAATGTGAAATTTACGCGCGTTTCCGAGACTGCGACGTCCACGGCGGCGGCGGAAAGCAATTTTCTGTCGGCAACGCACGCAGAGTCCGGCGTCGTCAACCGGCCGGCCGGCGGCCCGAGGACAGATCGGCACGATCGAAGGACAGGTAGCCAATTACGTCCAGCTGCGGAGCGCCGGGCCGATGAAAATTGAGAGAGAATTTGCGAACACAGTGGGCGGAGCGGACTCGAGTCGAGTGTCCGGATATTGCGGACCCTGACACCGACGTATTCGCGATTCGCGTGCAGAGCCCGGGTCCAGAATCAGGAAGTGCGAGTTCCTCGCGAACAAACGGAGTGAAAAGAAAGAAGTCGAGAACGTCGAAAGAGTTGGCCTCCGAATTTACTTTTTCTTTCCTTTCGCGAATTCGGATAATTGAGGCTCCGAGAACGATATAGATCTAAATCGCATAACAAAACCTGAGCACTCTGGAGCGCCCATTAAGCCCGCATCTGCATGTAGAAGTTTTTTTTCCATTTTTTTAAATGGAATGAAAGAATAAGATCTTGCCATTTGACGATATTTTTCATTCTACAAAATTACGAATAATGTACGTTGTCAGGAAAGTATAAAAGTTAATTAGCGCCAATTATTGATAAAGACTTGGCGTTCAAATGAATAAAAAATACATCTCAGTTGAAAATTGTATTTTAAATAATGTACAATTTATTTTTCAATGCCGTTTCAATGTTGTTCCATAAGTGATGGCGCCTCATCTTCGTGTTCAACGATTAAGATCATCGTAATTGAATAATAAGCAACCGATTTATCCCGCCGGGGATAATTCGCGTCGTAGATTTTTGATAGCTGGAGTCGTTAATTACGCGCAGGATCGTCATTATGAAAATTCCGAGCAAGGCTGCGTGTTCGGGATCAATTTGAAATTAAAATGCCGGCAACGCGCACGATGATTAAAAGCCTCCTTTAATAATCGCTCGATAACGCTTCGCGTATTGTTCCGATGTGCGCTTGTAATCGAATTTGCAAGACTAATTGCGCGAGAGGCGACCGGCGACGCGGTGGATAAGCATCGTAAACTTCAGCTTAGCGCGGAATAAAGTCGACATTATTTCACGCAACGATAACGTTCACGTTTATCGCGGAACGCGCGCGTGTTTTCTCATTACGGAAACGCCGATGCGCGTCGATCGCGTCAAAATGTGTGCGCGAGCTCGCGTTACAGCATGCATGCGCTTAATTGCGGTGGCAGCCTTACACGATAGTAAATCATGTTTCATAATGGACAGCCTGGTAGATTTTTAATCAATCTGACAGAAACGTCACGGAAATCTACCTGTCTACAGAGTCGAGTCGATTCCGCACTTTTTCTTATTTATACTCTCTTTAATATTTTATAATACGGGAGCCTCCGATACACATCCCGGATCAATATGCTAAACACTTGGATTCTTGAGAATTCTGATATCACAGATTTTCCACTGATACGCTGATTAAATTCTCTTGTCTATTCAAAACCTTCCTCAAGTCTCATTCCCCCCCCCCCCCCCAAGTCCTTTGATACTCTAATCCCCGCATCTTTAAACTCATGGATCCTCCGGTGCTAGGATCTAGGCCGTTCAGATCCCCGGATAATATCCCTCGGCTCTCGCGATCCTCGAAACTCCTTCGTCGAGCTTACGAGCGTTATCGTCCCCTCGCGCGACTCCCCGAGTCGCACACACCCGGTAGAGGCAGCGCGAAATGAAGCCGTAGGTAATTGAAAGGGATGCTTTCGCACCCGAGGCCCGGCTCTCTAATAATAGATTTAATAGAGACACGCTCATTGAGGAAGGGGTCCCCGCGCGCTCGCTCGCTCGCTCGCCTCGCCGCGCTATTTAGTGCCGCTTGTGTGCTCGCGCCGCTACGCTCGCTCGCCCATCCCGCCGCCTTTTTTCGCCCTTTGCCGCCGAAACGCCGCTCTGCCGTTATGGTGACGACTAGCGATAAAATTAAATTATCATACGCCGGCTGATTTATAAATACGTCGCGACGGACGCGACGCCGCGAGCGACGTTTTAATCCAAACGCGACGCCTTTGTCAACGGGGTGGTCCCGAGGCCCGTTTACGAATAATCGCTCCGCTTTTTACACTGTTGTGCGCGCGCGGAATATTCATTTCAACCATCTTCTTCTTCTTCCATCATAATTTTATCGCACAATTTACTTCTTAATATTCGATATCGAATATTCTAATAATTAAATTTCTAATTTAAATAAGAGAAAAGTAGCATTTATATCAAAATAAACTATAAACTTTAATTGCATTCTGCGAATATATTTTAAAAGACCTCCCCTCCATTGCGAACTTGCAGAAATATTTGCGCACCCAATATTTTAGATCGAAATATCTCCGACACAAGCGGCGACGTTTTTAATGCATCCTAGATATCGCGAATACACCGAACTCATGAAAATTCACGCGATCACTTGAGCGTGCATTCCTGACGGCCGGCGACACGCAGCCGCTCGGTGTCTCGAAGGGCTCCAAGAAATGTGTGATATCAACACGATCATTAATGTCGCTTCGACGTCGACGAGCGGAAGCGGCGTTTTAATCTCTGCTCACGTGACGCGCGATGTTGTTTCATCCCGGACGCGAATTAATTAACCGTCACGGGCGAGTTATCTCGCACTGTAATATAGTCCGTCCGAGGCTTTGAAGGACATTAAATCGCGAAGTATCCCGCCTGCGGCGTCGGACGAGTGATATTTGGTAGCGAGATAACCTCGCCGTTCAAGAAGTCGGACGGACAGCGCTGGATCGCGAGATAAGTCGTCTATGAATGCGGAGGGGTTAGAGGCGCGGCGCGCCGTCGAAGAGTTGTGTCTCGTGTCAGCTTGCTCTTCAGCGTCGAGAGCGCGACGAGAGAAAACGGAATAATGTAGCGCACAAGCAAGCGCGGAGTTCGAGACACACAAACGCCGCCACGCCGCTGTGTGTGGCTCCGAGAGGGGGGGCTCAGCCCTTCTTCTTCCTCTTCTTCTTCTTCTTCAGCCTTCTCCCTGTCTCATTTGAACGCGATTATTTATGTTTTCTTTCGTTCGCACTCGCGCCGACGCCGACGCCGACGCCTGCAGCCACTAAAACCATCGCCCCTCCCGCCTCTTCAGCCTCTTCTGCCTCTTTTGCTTCCTCCTTCCTTTCTTAAATATCGATCTCCGCTTTCTCAACGAGGAGGAAACGAAGAGGACACAAACAACCGAAAATTCAGTATTTAGATGTTCGATAATCGGAAAACTCGATTACTCGAAGAACGAAATCGAAGAATCCAGGATCGCAGGTATTGTTCTAGGCATGATAAATACAAAGACCAACAATCCAAATAATTATAAAATCCAAATCTTCTAAAATCCAATAATTTCAACACGAAAAGTTAAAAAAAATCTAAAGAAATAATCGCAAGAATTTGAAGATAGACATAAAAATTAGCGAAATCGGATTTTTATTACACCGTTGATCGAAACATTTAAAGAGAATTTGTAAAATAATATATATTTAAATCTAGCAGCGGTCTTCACAAGCTCGTATTTTTATTTGGATATTAGTTCATTATTTGAAGATTCTTCCTCTCAACATTTAAAATCTACGGCAGTTTCTTGCCTCTTTTCCTTCCTTCTCATTCCGTCTCTCGTTTTTTTTTTTTTCTTTTTTCTTTAGCCGCCCTGTTCGGCTCACTTGGTAATGCTCGAGCACGGTGGCAAGTGTCTAAATTATTGCTCGACACATATGGCGATTGTTAAGAGGCATAGTCGGCCATATTTTTGGACATTGCCCTACATAGACTAGCGACGGGTTTATGACGCTGCCGAGCGATTATTTCTGGCGTATCGTTACATTGGGACTTCGTAAATTCAGCCAACGTGTCCATCTTTTCGGCGCGACTTTATTCCAAGCTCGAAAACTGTTCAGTCTTCACACGATTTTAGATAATTCGTAATCGCGTTTGCCGATATTCGTTGAAATATATATATTTTTTTAGACGACGATCTGAAATTTGCATTAACGAATATTTTTGCGGTTACAAAGATGGAAAAAAAAAACGACGCAAAACGCCAAACCATTTTGATGACATCCGATGACGCTTCGCAACCTTGGCCGAAACTTCCGCATCGCGTCGATTACAAAGTAAATCGCGCTTATTTGCCGCTAATGCGCACTTACGCACCTAATTTACTGCAATTTCGTAGGCGGGGGAACCGCGCATTCCGCGACGAGGACGATGTGTAATCGCAAGCGCGCGCGCAAGCACATAACGCATGCTGCAATTACATCACCGAATACGTCGGGTAAAGCGCGCATTACACACTGGAAGTGGTATATCTACAGGACACGACGTCCTGCGACGCAGGATAATTATTCGTAATCGCATAATTATCAGGGGTTTTTCTGTATGCTTCGCGTTTCCGTACCGCTTTGCGCAATTAGGTACTCGGAACTGAAACGCGTGCGGTCGTTATGCGTGCGTTTCCTCTTAATTTGGCCGTGTAACAAAGTTGAGGAAAGAAAGAAAAAAAAAAGTGTCATTTATTATGTACTCTGGGAGCGAGTTAAAATAATTTCATATAATTACTCTAGTTTGATATAAATTAGGCATATATAGGGTTATCGACCTAGCATTGTGTCAATCTAATCGTATAAAAATTCTTATATTAACACAACTTCGGAATCTTACACGACTCCGACAAAATCACATCCCTCAAAATTTTATGAAATCTAGAAATTCTTCTTCAAAATTGTACAAAATGGAAACATAGTAGACAATATAAATAATGGAATAAGATATAATTATGTTACTTTATATGAGACATTATATTCATTATAAAGAAATGAAGACAGACTGAGTGGTCATTCAATAGTTTAACCAGATAATCTATTCTGTTACATTCTTGAATTAATCATTTAATAAAATTGGCTATATTTTTAGCAAACTTAATACAATTCCGAATGCAACTATAATTTTCATTAATATTTCTATTTTCGATTGTCACTAAGCGAGTTCCTATACGAGTTCCTCCGCGCGCGAATAATTTGAGAATTACTGACCTAGAGCCAACAGATAATTCTCTACAAAGAAAGAAAAGAAGACAACGCGTGTAGCTTGCAGATGGTCAAAGAGAGTTAAGCTTAATAAAGACAACAATTAAAAGCAGAATACATGAAAATGAATTGCAATGTGCAGCCAAGAAATTTGCTCGCCGAACGGCGAACGCTAACACGACGACCAAAAATACTACAAAGCAGCGTGCCATCTTGTTGACAAATAAATTTCTAAAAGTAGGAAACGCTGGGCATCTCCTAGGTCGACGAGAGCAGCGAAAGTGAGTACAAAGTACGCGGATAATAGATGACAACGAAGGCGTCAACTGTAACATTGTGGTCGATAAATAAATGCAAAGCAACAAAAACGACTTAAGTCTGTATTGTGGAGATAGCGCGACTGCAAATAACACGCAATGCGATGATGGATTTTGCATAACTAAATAAATCGAAAAAGAAAATGACGGTAATATCGATCTGATGAATATATTAAAAGTGTAAAAAATTCCCTCGAATGATAAAGATAATAAAAAGGTAATTGTGAATGTGTTCTTTGACTTGATTCAACTTCGATTTTGTTTTCAGAAAAATTAAACATCTTTTTCAGAACATTTTAACATTTTTGATATTAAGCATTAAAGCACGCAAGTTTTCAATTGATTCAATTAAAATATTAAAACTGAGTCCACTTAAAAATACAACGATGAACAGTATAACAATTATGGAAAGCTCAACTCCGAACAATCTTTCACTTTTATCCATTTTAAGATTACTAATGCCTCTACAATTTTGCGGAAGAAAAATCGAAAAAATGCAAAAAGAAAAAAGCGCCACGACGGAGTTCGCTCGCAGAAGCGTTAGTTCGCATAATGGATGTCCACAAGGACGGGAAGGAGAACGAGGGGGAAACGACACGGAGCACGACTACCACGAGAGAGGAGGCGACATCAGGGAGCGATAAGGAGCCGGCAGAACGGATGGAGGAACTCTCTCTCTCTTCCACCGGCGAGCGCGGCCGGAGGAAAGGAAGAGAAGCCGGCAGTTAGATTATGAATTATGACGTGGTGCGAGCGAGAAAGACGAATCGAGTCGGTCGCGTAGGTCGTTATGAGACGCGGGCGGGGTAGCGGGGTGCCCGCCAGGAGAAGAAGGAGGCAAAAAGCGTGCGCAGCGTTACGCGGCACTACGGGGAAAAAAAGGCAGTCCCCGCTAAACGAGCGCACCCCCGACGATGACGACGACGACGACGACGACGACGACGACGACGACGAGTGACGGGGAGCGCGCTAACCGCGACGAATGACTTTCGAGACGGTGTGTACCTACCGAGCGAGCGCGAGGAATCCATGCCAAAAATCGGCGGATTGTATACGTGGATATATACCGTCGCCAATGGGGAGTCCGATGTTAAAGATCGTTTGCCATCGGTAACCGAGCGCGACCCGTTGCTGGCTGATCGTGCCAACTCGCGTTTCGCTCTCTCCTTGACCTTTTTGCTAACTCTAGCATATTAGGAATTTCTAGAGCCGGCTTCGTTGCTAGCGATGGCTGCGAGCCACCATCCTGAATTACTTTACCGTGCAATTATGCAATTACTTTTCTCCCGATGTGCTCGCATCATTATCATTAAAATTAATAATAAGTTATTTCCAAGCGCATCGCTATTACTGTTTCTGTTCTCAATACTTGTTGCTTTATCCGTTTCCTTCACTCGCAATCCTCTCGGACTCGTGTATCTTCATAGCTCATCAACCATCTCTCCGTGCGGTCCTTTTAATATATCGCCGATCCTGATCTTGTCGACACAACTGTAGCCTTCTTTTTCACCGAATCTCGGGAGGCTTGTCTCACATTTGAAACAAGCCGTATCTACCTATCCATCTAACTCGCCAGCGTCCGTCGTGCGCGCTCGGCTGCATTTCTACGTCGCTAACGTGCATTCCACGGTGCGCACCTCCGTCCTGCTCCATCGCCGTGGACTTATTCGACCGCGACGTTCGCCCGCGATGATCGTCCGCTGCTTCTTGCCCTGCGGCCCTGCCACTTTGCACTCCACCCCGTTTATTTCCGAGCTCGTTGAAAAGCCGCGTTCGCGTGTTCGCGAACGCTCATCCCGATCGGCACTGATACCGGAAAAAAGTCCGGAATTCTCAATTTAACGTTGGTTTCTCTATCTCTTCTTACAATTTTCTTAACGTTGAAACTTCCGACGTTTGTGACAAGCTTTGTGCGTGAAGCGGCGCCGATCGCGACTTCCGCTCAGCGCGAAAAGAACCTTCGGATGGCTGAATATGATCTCGAAGAGATCTCGACGACATTCGACGCGTCTCCTCACGCGAGAAGAAGAAAGGGGAAAAAAACGGCGACGGGCGAACGGAAGAAACTCGGAGGCGACGAGGAAACCGCAAAGAACGATAATGACGAGACGAGAGGACGCAGAAAGCGAAAGGCACAAAAGAAAGGACGACGTGGAAGAGAAACTGGCCCGAGGTAATTGCCAGGGCGTCTCTTCGCACCTCATCATCATCATCAACAGCCGCGTCGCTCTCGTCGTCGTCGTCGTCGTCGCGACCATCGAGGGTCTTCGGGACCACCCGTTAGAGTCTACTGATGCCGATTTCGTCTGCATCGGCAGACGAGACACATCGTTTCAAGAGTTTTGTCGAAATAATAACAAATCTGAACGATGTGTATGTAGACGGTGAGGCGGATCGCGGAGAAGTTGATTTGATACTTGCGCGAAATACTTGAGATCAAATATCACGCTGGATAGATTAGACGGATGATTGCTAATTTTCGCCGTGCAATTGTAATTGCAGTGATAATTATCACATCTTACAAATATTTTAATCGTCTATATAAAAAATATCCAAGCTTTAATGTTTCTTCAACAATTAAAATATTGAAAGCTTTAAAACTTGAGGAAAATCGAAGTAAGTCTTATTTCGTTGAAATAATAAATTTAATTAATGCTCAAAGAAAGAATTATCTATAAAGACACAAAACAATCGTTTTAATAAAAAAAAAAATGGAAACAATTCAGATTATACGATTCATAAATTCTTCAAGAATCGAAGCAAGAATTTCGCGTGACTCGAGCTCGAACGGCGCATTCTTCCTTTGAAAAAAGTCTGTCATCCCTCAAGGGAAGCGACCCGCAACCGCCGTGTTGCTCCTCGCAGCAAAAAGAAGAGAGATCGATTAAACGGGACTAGGATAAACATCGGAAATCGAGCCAGATAGCTGTCCGTTGTCGCCTCCGAGGATCATAGATCTTACCTACGTCGAGATTCGAAATTCCAGCCGGCGACCGGCGGAGGGGATTGAGTCCCCTCGACGGCGCGGCGACAACGACAGCGGCAAGCGGCGGCGGCGGTAGCGGCGGTGAAACGGGACGCGCCGCGACGCTCGTGGAATGCGAACGACGCTGACCTGGACCACACATGACGCCGCGGTAGGCTCTAAATGACTATCGTGAAATACGATAATGTCCGTCGTTCTCGCGCGTACCGAACACGAAATCTGAACTTGGACACGGAAAACGGCTCGTCGAGAGATCGCGACTTGCGGATTCTCCATGTTTTCCTTGCAGTCAACGTGACTGTTGCGCGTGTTGCGCCTTTTCTTAGTTTGCACTCTGTGTTTTAACACTGTGGCGAGTCTATTTGGAGACTTTCGCGTGCACAGTATACTTTCTCTAGTTTATTTGACGCGTCGATCACTTAAATATTTTTAAAAAATATTTCAAACTGGAATGCATCGCGTGTATTTGAGCTCCACACCATTGCCAATTATTGTATCGAGAGCAAAAGTTTATAATTGTGGAACAAAGAAAAATATGTTTCTTTTTCATTCTTGATAAATTTCGAGATAGGAAGTTATTATTAAAAAAATTAAGATAAAGCAGCGAACATCGATAAATTCGAACGTTCGGTGAGCGATTAAAATTCAACAAAACAACAAAACATTGCACATAATCGTCGGGTGAAAAGAGATCTCGAATGATTTTCTCTTCCGTGCAGCGCGCACAGCAAGTATTTGTTAACGCCAACATATCCGCGAGGTGTTACGCCAGTGTCTTCGCGCGGTCGCTCGCTCTCGACAGAAACGATTATCGGGGATGAAAGAGAGCCGCGGCGAACGAAATGGAGGAACCAGTCCCGTGTGGTCGGGACACGGCGGAGAGACGCGGAGGACCGGAGGCGACCAGACGAACGACCGGACAGACGTACGGGCCCGGCTGCGAGCGAGTGCGAGACGGAGGGAAGCGAGAGCGAGCGAGCGAGTGAGCGAGCAAAAGGAAAGGTGCGAGTGTAACGGTAGCGAGAAACAAAGTGAAACTTACGAGCTGATTCTGATAGGCGGTGACAGCGGTGAATATGGCCTCCGGGAATACGAAGGTCTTGTGCGGCTCCTTCTCGAGGTCCACGATCGGCTTCGCCGTGCCCGAGTCCGGCCGCTTCACCAGGTGGATCCTCGGCTGGTACTTGTGCATGGAGTTCAGCACCAGCTGCAAATTGTCGCAAGTTTTTACTACCGGCCGACTGAGGGCGGGGGCAACGTTCGCAAATAAACGCGCGCGCCCGGTGAGCGCGCGATTTTCCAAATAGACGCTTCCCGTCCCCATTCGTTTGCACGAGGCTACCGTGTTTGCCGAGGCGAACAACGGGAGAAAAATTTACAATAACGGCTTCTACGATTCAACACTATTGACACATGCCTTTCGCCTGTCGAGTGTGAAATGCTACAAACGATCCGTTAAACATGTTTCGTCGATGAAACATTCTCAATTTTTATCCTTCGTTAAAATTTATCGCGGCAAAAAAAAAATGGAGAATATCCTGCAATCATTTTTACTTTGCATTAAAATTATTTCACAAATTATAATAAATTGCTATTTTTGATCGCATGCGGAATTATACACTGACAATCGTTTCTCTTCAAGTCATAATAAAAAAAAAACAGATATTACAAATAGATCTCAACGCAAAAATTGCGAGTGTACGATTTCGTGTAATTAAAGCCGAAGCGAGCTAAGTAAACGATCCAAATGGATAACGATATGGCCATCGTCACATGCGCGGACAGTTCTCCGTTTCTCTTTGTGCTTCGCGTTTCCATCCAGCCCTTACTTCAAAGAGGCCCATTAAGGACTCTCCGAATCGCTGACGGCTCATCTTTTTCCGAAGACGGAGACACGAGATTACATCGAGTTTCACGTTGCGTCGACTTTCGTCGTACGGGGATTTAAATCGGCGACGAAGCCGAGAGCGCGCGATAGCATTAACCACGACGGGAGGGGGGCGCCGCGGGATGAAAAAGCGTATGAATTAGGAGCACTTCGGGCCGGGCGCGCTCCCCGTTACCATTCAAAAGAATCACTTTGCCCGCGTCTGGCAGCGTGTAATACCTTGAATACAAAATGAGTACCGTGAAGAAGCGCTGCCCCGATCGGAGTTCCTATTTACGTCAGTCATCCGATGAATTAACGGCCCCGGCGAGAAAGAGGAGCCCTGACAATGAGACGGGCGGGGGCCGAAAGAAGAGGGCGAGGAGGGTGAAGACGCGGCTGAGATTCCCGTGTCTTATGACAAACGAGACAACGGACTGTCAAATTATCTCGCGAAGCGACTAAATCGCGCTACGATGAAATTCGTTTTATCAGCATCATTTTTCTTGTTTTTTTTCTTTCGAGGTGTGCGGTCGAAAGAACTTACGGCGATGATGATGCCTTTAATGATTTTACAAAGCGCTGTGAATTCGATAAATTATCTGCGGGTAATATAATAATTCTTCCCGAGTGTAAATATTTCGCAATGTTGTCACCACTTGAATTCTGCCGGTTGCGTATCCACCCAAACCGTGTTATATCGCGGGGAAAAAAAAAAACTTATACGGAGAGATATGTGTTTTGAATTGACGTAGGGTAAGATAAATGCGGCGCAAAAGTTCTCTAAGCGACGAGGCGAAATGCCATCGTGTTACGTTCCACTTTGCTGAACTTTGTTGAACCTAACAATCGATGCCGGTCGATTTATTAATGCAACAACCGGCGGACGCGGTAGGCGTGCACTCGCTGTCTTCGACGCCGACGATGTCGTACTTTCAGCCGCAGCTGCGCCGAGTAACGTATAAAAGTTTAATGCGCGGGCTGTCTCGAATCGGCCACGTCTGCCATCGCGAGAAAACGTGAAAAACTCTTCGCGAAATAGTTTGTAAGAAAATGTCGACGGTTCGATCGACTGATTCACGCGCGCGGCGATTAAAAATAACCGAGCGCGATGCTATCTTTTCGAGCGCAGATCTTTATTAAATTATGAAGCGTTGTTTCGCATAGCAATTTTGGCAATCTTAATAATATCTCTTGGGTTTTATATTCTCGTATTCATTTCTGTATCCACAAGATTTAAAAGCATTAATGTTTTTTTGACGAGTTTGGAGAAAGATCTTTTTATATGACAATAGAAAGATTATAAAAATGATTGAGAAATGAATCAGATAAGATAATTATTTTTATGTAAAATAATAATTGATGTTTTGTTAAAATTACATCGGATTGGGAACAAGGAAGCGTCTACCAGTTTTATTCGAATCATTAAGAACATCTGCATATTGAAAAATCGACACTAGTACGCGCGTGTACATTTCGCGCGATTAAATTGCTCTCATTCTGTCGTTATAACGGCTTAATAATAGAGATCGATTTTCTCGACGGTCTGACGAGTGTCACGAGAAATTAACCGGATGCCTCCGCGCGAGAAATAGATGGTCGAACGTGGTTTATTAATTAATTAATTCAATAAGAAACTTAACACATCCGTCGTAACGCAAATTCGAGTCTGCACTTCGTCGGAGTTGGCTTTTTATAGCGGACCGAGATTAAAACGCCGGAAGTACGTGGATGATTCATGCAAAAAAGATCAGCAAAGTTCTTATTCACAGGTTCGTTAAGATTGGAAATCTATAATAGCGCTACAAAATGTGCACATCTCCGTTATTTCTCTTATCATTGCTCATCTGACGTCTCCCGAAGATTAAACGGAAATGACCGCGGGGATTCAATCATTATATCCGCGCAGAAACCCGCGGTTCAGCGATTGATCTTAATGAGAAGAGGTGAAGAAAGTGGGAAATGTTTCTCTCGAAAAAAGAGTACTCACGTGCCCGTGCCTGTCCATGTCGTTGTTGGTGAGCTTGACTTTCTCGAAGGAGACGACCTGCTTTCGGAGTTGCTCACCCGTGAAAGGCGAGTCCGGATGGACGTAGAGCCGGGCTGGCGCCGGCGGATCCGCCTTTCCGGCCACCAGCCAGCAGCTCCTGTGATATGCGTACCGATACCTCTTATTGTCGACCGGCACAATGTCCATCAGGACGGCGTATCGGCTGTCCGCCT
Source organism: Linepithema humile (assembly GCF_040581485.1). NCBI lineage: Eukaryota > Metazoa > Arthropoda > Insecta > Hymenoptera > Formicidae > Linepithema > Linepithema humile. Next base: position 2,993,964 of record NC_090128.1, on the reverse strand, counting down.
TCAGCCCGTTGAATGAGACGCGGCACGTCGGGAACATCCGCCTGCGTAAACAAGAGAGAAATTTTAGTCAAAGGAGATCTCTAAGGATTCAATTGAACGGTCAAATATCTCTTCACTCTTCGTATGCATAATCGTGCTTTGTAGCGTCTTTTGCCACTGTTGTAGATATTTTTATGAAGGTCGATGAATTTCTCGTCCGTTTCCAGAGATGGAACTAGAACTTTCGATAAAATAGCATTGCCACTTTTTGCTGATCAATAAATCCAGGACAACTCGCGATAATTTTACGATTGACCCGCTCGCGATCGTCGAAGGTGCATGAGAAGAGAATGGAGAGGGCGATGGGCCCGGACTGGCGGTTAGCGGCGAGGGGACCGCGGGGACAGGGGATCTGGCGTGAATGTTTTGCCTCGGAGGCCAAACATTAATACCGTGTCGGGCCCCCCGCTGGTCGACCACTAAAACGCGGGGACACCCGCCGATCTTATCTACGTCTTCTCCTCGGTCCTTGTCGACTCGGTATGCATTCATCCCGCCAGCGCCACGAGTGTGAGTAATGCTTTTATTTATCAAGCCGTCTTTTGTTAATGAATTGAACGAGGGGGGGAGGGAGAAGGGTGGACCCTCACCCTCGCCCCCACTCCGCCTCTCGCCCTCGTTTCTGCCTGATTTCCAACCCTTCCCCCCCGTCCTTTCGCGCGACCGTTTCTCTCGTGACGCGAACACAAGACGCCTGCGACTTTTTTTCACCGCATTATCCGCCTAAATTCCCACCTAACCGTGAAGAAGGTGGCTTTATGCAGATCTGCAAACTTCGTTTCAGCTCCAACAGCGGTCCAATCTCTAAACATAACAGATGTATGCAATTTTTCTGCAACGTTTAGAACGCGCTCTTACATTTTGCGACGCAAACTGCCAAGTTTAAAAAAAAAAGTCCACGGAATTAGATAAAGGGATCGTGAGCGAGAAAGTCGAGTTTTGCCGCGGGAATCAGCGCAGATAACAAGAAGCGTAATGGAGGAAGAAAAGAGGGGCTGAAGAGCGAGCTCGGAAGGGAGTGCCTAGCGGCGGAGAGTCTAAGGGACGATAAAGGGCGGTAAGTTGACGGCTGAAGGGAGCGACGACCAGCGTCGCTCCAAGACGCGGATCTAATTACCGACGCACGAGTAGGCGCGCACCCGGCTGGAGGAACGAATCCCCTGCAACAGGGGGGGAAACCTACGACGAATAAAGAGCAGGGATGTTGCCCGTCGTGGCGGGCAATTAGGCGCGCGTCGGCCGCGTCGTCCCTTACATCTTTTCCGCCTCCTTTCTCTTCGCTTCCGGAGTTTCCCGCTTCGTCGAGAATTCTTCCGACGCCATTCGCCGCGACCACCCCCTCGCGCCCGTTCTTACACCGCCGTGCAAGACCGGCGCAGTGAGAAGTCTGCTATTTTATTTCGCTTACGGAAAAAAATGTTTTGCGGAACAATTAAAAACTGTGACATTGAGCGATGATATTAAAGCCGGCTGTACAATTTGTAGGAAAAGTTAAACGCGATTCTTTCGCAATGTGTTACTTAACATCGAATAATTTCATATTAAATTTTTAATTTTGCAAGCGCGTTACAGTAAACTCTGCGGCATAATGACCAAATATTTTCAAATTAATAATCGACTTTTTAATGAAGATAATTTCACTCGAGTAACCTGTCCCGTTATTTTGCTGGAAAAAAGCCTACTTTAACCAGTCACACATTGACGCGAAAGATTCTACTCCGTTGATAGTTAGCTTCGCGTCCAACGTCAGCGTTTTCGCTGTCGTTAAGTCGGAGATATATATTTGAGAAGGTGAAATATATATATCGCGAGTCGAGACGAACGCGAACATAAAACTTCTCGGTTGCCTTCCGCGAAGAGTGCAGAGGCAGCCCCGAGGTCCTTCCAGGACTTCTCCCCTCACAGTGTGATCCCACTCGAATCCTCACGCCTCCGGCCGCCACCGCTCGTCCCAAGGACCCTTATAAACTGGCATAAGCTCGCCCGGTTTCTACACCGGCCTGACTAATTGACTGACGGTCAATATAGCAATTTAACCCGCCGCTTGCCACCAGCTCGTTCCCCGGCTTTTTATTCTCTCCTTCTTCCCCCCCCCTCCTCCCCCCGATCCCTACCGTCCCTGCCCCCCTGCGCTCAGGTAGTCTTAACTCTTTCACAGTTTTGTATTACCGGGCAGTATATTTGTATTCTTATCTCTCCGTCGTTCTCTTCCTTTTTCCACTCTCTTTCTCTCTCTCTGTTTGTAGAATATGTTACATTATGTTACTTTCCACGCTTGAATTTGTTTGCTCCTGAAGAGAATGTTCACTTCCGGCTTCGTGATCTGTTCCGCATTTGCAGTGTTTTTGTTCGCGATCAGCACTCGCCGAATATATGATATAAATGCCATCTTGTCGATACTCTCACCGCAACTCTCGCTAATTTTCTCCCGTTCCCCGCTCTTTAAGCTCAAATTATTGTACTTCTCATGAGCATCGTAAAAAGTAACGAACGCGCGATAAAAAGAACTTCTATTTCGATTATTTTCAAAACTGTAACAGAACAGTTTGAATATTTCTCAGGGATATTATTTGACATTTTTGCAAAGGATTAAAAAACTTTTAAATTCCAAATTGTTCTCCATGGAACTGTATTCCTTTTTCTTTGCGCGACAAAAAGATCGTAATTTCAATCCGATTAGAACGTCTATATTTCGCTATAATGTGTCAGGCAAATGATAGCTTGCTCAGAGTAACGACACCTCGGCCCTAACCCTAGCTCGTTTCTATCGCCCGTTTCGGTCCCCCTCGGGAATTTTCGTGGGTGTCATGTCATGACCTGTGGCAGAACGTGATTGAGTTTGCAGCGACATGGGCTCCGGGGCGACGGCGGTTTCGGGACGAGAGCCCGAAGGGGTAAGCGGCCGCGAGTAATGAGAAAGAGTCAATCGCCCGACGATTGTCCAGGAGAAACCCGGGTGCGATGCATCGGCGGTACATCGTCCCGAGGGAATCCCCCGGAGCATCTGGTTGCCTCGGGGATCGCGTTTATCCCCTCGAGAAACAGAGCAGGAATTGTTTCCGCCTGTGATTTTGCGATTAATCGCGCCGTGAAACACACGCGACACTTGTCTCTTTCGATTTTAGCATCATCTTAAAGTAAGAGTTTTACTTCTCCCTCTCGTCAATATTATATTAAATTTATTATTACTTATTACACACACGCCAGCCTCGATACTTGTAAAGATTGCTGCAAATTGCGTGTAACATTACGAATTACCAAACATATTACACAACATAAAGTTATGTAACGTGCAGCGTAAATGAAAAAAATGGCCTCGAAATTTGAATTACGATGCGATATTAAAACGCGATTTAACATCCATAATAATTAACAATCGCGAAACATCGCTGAACTTGAAAATCCAATAATCATCGTTCGCGCGATTACAATTTATCGACATCGGCCTGGAGTGTTGCGGCGTTATCTTCGTTACCGATAAATAAATCAGCGTGGCAATCCGAACATCGATCATTCTCCCAGGCGGCGGAAGTTGATAACTCGAAAATACTTTGACCTCACCTGCCGGTCTTTGTGATGATCATCTCCGTGCCGAGCTCGTTGAATTTATCCCAGAGATCTTTGGTCTCCAAGTGGCAAACAACGTGCCTCAGCTCCTCGCAGTTCGAGCGCTCCTGAAGCAGAGGATTCACCACCGGCGAGACGCCCTTTCCGCTCGTGCTGCCGGTGTCGTCCGTTTCCGGTTCGTCCTCCGCATTGATCGTCTCCGCAATCGGCGGAGCACTGCGAACGACCCCGGAACCGCTGGCTTCCCTTTCTGCAATACATATATTTTCACAATTGTTCAATTGCACATTATATAAATATACATGGTAATATTAAAAATTTTATAAAAGCATAAAAATAGTAGTGGCGATTGCGGCGTGTTGGTTATGTGCGTATAAATCCACACAAAATTATAAATCTATAATCGTTGTCTCTCCGCAAGGCTTTGACAACTTGTGAGCATCTCTTGCCTAGAATATACAAGGTGTCTGATAATAATCACGACAACGCTCGTGGGCGAGTGGAGGAAAGAAAACCAAACAGAAAAGTTTCTTCAAATTTCACAATAATTATTGAGATATTAATTGAAAACGTTTGGCGCACGAGCGCGCGTCTTGGAATGTACGCTCTAGACGTGTCAGCAGCGAGTATCGCACTGCAACGAAAAGTTTAATCGTTCGTCGAAGTCAGAAGTAACAGCGAGCGGGTAGAAGCTTTACTTTTCGCATTTCAACACAATTGGCTATTTACATGTGCAATGCAATATTTGTCATTACTAATATTCGCGAACACAGTTATGACGATAATATTAATCAGACATTTATCTCAAACATGAAAACTTGTAAAAGAAGAATGCACATCTCGTTCCAACTTTAATTGGAAGCTTATTACACAGCGTGATGATTATTGCAATATAAAGAGTGTGGTCGGATTTTAAACTTCAAGCATGTTAGTATCGGAACATATAAACAAGCACATACTCGAAAGACAAGAGCAGATATATGAGTAGAACAACACAACGCAAATACACAAAGAAAAACCAATGTGCCTGGGCCATCAACAAGTACAGAACGTTACAGAAAGACAATGTAAGCTTTATTAACATTATTATATTAGAAACTTTTATTAATATTTTTATATTATTCTACGTTGCCTCATTCGTCTGTTTTTTTTTCTTTGTTACTTAGTTATAAGCACTCTATCATATCATAAAACGGTCAGAATGTCTAAACAAGAATGAGAATTGAAATATTTTGATATATCGAGTTTTGAAGCAAAATGTAAAATATGTAAACTGATTTTATGTGCTGGAATACGAGATCTATGAATAATCATTTCACAGCAAAGCATCCAAATATAAAACAAAATAGACAAATGCACTGGACATGGCAGTATTTTAAGAAATTTGGCCATTCACGCGTGCGATGCAATATTTGTAAAAAAAAAGTATATTGGAACACAGTTGGAACGAAGACATTACAATATTATTTATCTCTGCATGATATATTTTCAGACAAAAATTACAAATATCGTTCTAGCTTTGTATGGAATCACGTTACACAGTATAATAGTACGCTGCGTAACTATACCCGTTACGTGCAGTGTAATGAGTGTACTCATTATGAGACCATAGCGCTTAGATTAAGGAAGACTATTCTAAAGCGTCACATGCAAACAGAACATATGGATATATGGATAGCAGAAGACTATGCAAAGCACAATGCACAAGAAGAAACAAATATGTCTGGGCCATCGACAAGCATACACCGTTAAAGAAAAAAACAACGGTAAATTTTATTAATATTATTATATTAGAGAAATTTTTACTTTTCTTGAGTCATGCTTGTGATATACATTTATATTATGTGCATATTACAAGTCAAACGATTAATTTGTCTTCCTAATAAATATTTTAAAAATTCTTATAGGTTTATCCAGAACACATTTGTCAAAGACTCTACAATCACAAGTAGTGATGGGGTTTCAAAACTCTCATTTGTAAATTGTTAAGCCAACCAAGAATGATTGAAAATCAAAAATTTCAAAATCTTGCAATCACATTTTGCAAGACTGTTTTAATTGAAAATTTTTTAAAATCTTGAATGTATATACATATATACATATATGTAAGTATATGCGTGTGTGTATATATGTATGTTATATTTAAAATCTTTTAGATTTAAAAAGTCTTAAATATATATATTTTTAATAATCTAAGATTTTACAATCATAATAATACAAAAGTATTGAGACTTCTTGATTTTTAGCCATTAATTCAAAATGACTTGAGACGGTTTCTCCTACAATTCCATCACTACATTCAACCACGATCAGCAATAGCAACAATCTTGAGTTTGATGATAAATAATTCAAAGTATTTGATATATAATTATTACATATGTATATATGTATATATATGTATATATTCATATACATTTATATACATTTATGTACATATTTATATGATTTTATAACAGAAATCGATTTAACGAACAAAACATTTTTTTGTAAATATTTGATTCTTATTTTATTTTATTATTTTTTTATACTTATGTATCTTCATTGTTTAACGTGCTTTATGTAATTTGAATTTAACATAATTTCTATGGAGATAATGCCCAAAATGTAATATACAAATTAAAATAAGTTACTTTAGATTTCTAGTTAGTACTGATTCAAATTATTGCATGACTAATTGTTTATAACAAATTTAGTGCAAAATTGACACATTATCATTGATAAAATGGCATTTTAAATATATTATGATTTATTCAATCCAAATTATACTAATTTACTATTAAGTTCCACAAATTTATTCCGTATTTCCTTTTTCTTATCATTCTAATAATATCAAAAAATATCCAATTTGATAGTTGAAAATTATATTTGATAAGTAGAAAATACATAATACAAAAATTATAGCAACGTATTTTTATAATTGTTACTATATTAATGCACTTGCATTCATGTTTTTCTTTTATTTTATTATTGCCTATTTTGTTAAAATATTTAATATATCATTTCTCACTTATTCTCACGCAATTTATGTATAAATACTATATATTTCATCTGGACTTTTTTCAAACCTGATGTTTTGCTATCATTTTTCCCACCGTGCGCATATTTCTGTTTTGCTTACTAACAAGGGAACATCGCAAACCCATAAATTCTGATCTCAATAAAATTGCGCACACATGTAGATGGGATAAATACATGAGTATAAAAATTTTCAGTTATGTCAAAAATGATTTTAAGAGGTAAAATCGCCCCTCAAAGATTCAAAGGCTTTTAATTTTTTTCAGTATATTTCGTAAATTATTTAAGATATCAAGAAATGTATTATATAAAAGTTGTATAGTTAAAACACCTCTATTTATCGCGATCATTAACAATAACCGAAAATGACCGCGAGAGGGAAACCGCTTCCGGCACGGACCGATATAAAAATCGAGGATCGCTGAAGCGTAGTAAAAAACTTGACTTCGAGAGGAGGCGATCGAGCTAAGGATCGGCATTTATCACCGACGTTGTCATTGACGCTCACTTTTTATCCGTTCGGTCGTAGTCGTTGAAATAGCAACCGGGAACAGGAGTTAACGTGAATGAACAGCAGCTGATGAATATTTAAGAGTTGTTCAATTACAGTTATATCTCGCCGCCGTCTCGCGACGCGCAACAACGACGTCGTTCCTGTTGCGAGCCGCGCACTTTCGCCGCTCGCGCGGCGAGCGAAATTAAAAACAAGGCTCGCTCGTCGATTCGTAATTTACGGGAGGCCTCCCATTACCGCAAATTGTTATTAATTTCATCCGAGGGAGCCGACGCGCGCACATTGCGATAACTCGATTCTAAATTACGTACGACAGGCCTCGGCACCGATTAATATCTCCATGCGCTTTCATTGCGCCGCGCATCCTACTTGCCCGAACCGTGTGCAAAGTTTCGCGACTTTTTCCAAGAAATGCGCGTTTACATATGCACAAACATTAATGAAAAATCGTTCTCATGACGCGCGATTATTTACCGCTCGTTCGACGACTCTATTAAAGGAGTAATGAAGGAAGGGGAGTACTTGATCGAAATTAAGATTTTAATCGGACCTTAAATGAATGTTAAAAAGCGAAAGATGATGGACAGAAAGGAACGTTAAAATATTGTCTCTCGAGTACGTGAATCGTGCCATAAAAGTCGCATCAGATTAAAAAAAATCATTATTAATCTACGGGCGATTATTAATCTACGTTAAAAAATTTATGATGACATAAATAGTCAATGTTTTATCTACTTTAATTAATCTAGTTTCACTTGTTCATTTTTGCTTTCGAATACATCAAGATATTATCGAATAATTGTTATTCTATAGTGCGGAAATAAGATTGTATCGCGAATGCGTCAAGTGCACTTGAAAGATACAGGAATAGAGAGATGCGAGATTCTAAGAAACTCACGTTGATCAAAATGACTACTGCTACTACTTGATTAATGCCTCGCGTTAACTCGAAGACGCCGTGTTATTGAGGCGTTTTATTTCGCGCGGATCGCGTTAATCTCTCGCGTTTATGCGCGCAAATGTCTTCGTTTACATGCACACCGACACGACACAACGTTGTATACACTTCCGCGCCGTGCAATCACATCGTTGTAAATCTAAGCATAATCCATTTGGTATCCAGTTATCGATGATAATATATCGCCGACAAAATAAACGACGGTCGCGCGATAAGCAAGCTCCTTCGACAGTTCGGCAACGCAATCGATTGTTGTAAATAACGAACATTCTGCGCGCGGGAAAAGCCTCACAATTATATTACGCTGATTACTTCCGATTTTAATGACGCAAGGGAAAAGTAATCGGCTGATAAAGCGATGTATTGCCGTCGACGGTGATTAACTGTTGCGCCACGACGCTCAGGCACAGGAAGCCGAGCTCTCTTTTTCAAGATGCATGCAAATTTCTACAGTGCGTGATTACACATACGTCGCGAAGATTAAGTACGATGTAATTCTTCAGATGGTGCGCAAAAGGTTTATCTTATTTTAACGACTTTCGTCCGTCGTTGAAAAATAAAATGAATCGTAAAAAGATAAACTAAATTAAGATAATTAAAATTAAATTGATTGCATTTAAAGAACAAACTCTTTACGCAATCCGCGCGAACGAATCACATAAACGTGATTTATTCACGCTGCGTTGATGGGATACATTCTCCAGTGAGTTCAGAGGCGATTTTTCGAATCCTTCCGATAAGAGTATCCGCGCGCGGCTGAGATCAGACTTATTTATACCTAATGGGAACACGAGAGACCGGCGTCTGCCATTTTAACAGGTCCCTTCTGCGTAATTCGCGGGCACGTATTTACCACGTGCGCCTTCACACGAGCGCGTTTTCATAGTAAGAGCCGCCGTTGTACTCGGGGAAACCGTAATAAACTTTGTAATGGGCGGTTACGAGGCACCGACTTGGCCAATACGTCAGGTGCTGGCCATCAATTTGGCACATTGATGCCGCGCGCGCGCGAGGAATTAATTGTCCACAAGGCAGAATTCGGTATCGGTATTATGGCTTCGTCAGTTTCCCGATTTCTCTCCGCAAAAAATCCGCAACCGATCTTGCGAACACATTCAGTTTTTTTGTCGGAGAGCGAATAGGAGTAAGAGGTGTTGAAAGTTGCAAAAAATTATAGAGAGGAAAATGATACTCATATTGCATCGGTATGTGCGAAACAAAATTGATATAATATTCAAGTTGTTCACTTTAGATTTGCGCGAACGATCTAATAAATTTTAGGAAATTTGAAAAAGTTATACTCTACAAATTATTCAATAAATATTTTTCCAAACATTTACTCTGAATTTATCGCCTAGAGAATACGTAAAGAAGTAAAATTTCGAAAATGATATAAGACAATCGGAAAGTAAAATCAGGGCGCGTATGTGCGAAATTAACATAAATTGCTGCCGTTCACGAAATTTACGAGAACAATAATTCCATTGGATTCTAATATTTCGCGAATAATGATACAGTAATTTTAATATTACTTTGCTCTTATTCGCGCGCACATTATATACTTACACGGTGAAAAGGTAATAAATTTAATCGAAATATCCACGTCGCAATCTTTTAATCTTTTTCCAGGGCGAAAGCTTACTGGTACACGCGCACAAACGAGGAAGTAACGCGGTGATAAATAAAGTCTCTTGGTTTACCTTAAGTTACTGGAGGTTATAATTTCACGAACCGCCGCTCTTGGCCGGCATCACGCTAATAACGCTAAACTAAAGCAAGCCTCGTCGTAAGTGGATAATTATCCTTTTTCCAGGCGCTACCGCGCGCTCATTACATCGCTCGCCGGCGTGTATGACCGTTGTGTGCCGTAATCGAGGAAATTAGTCATTTTGCATTTAATTACGTCTAAACCGCGGCGAGATGAGAGGAACGATCCTCGAAAGTTCTGCGATATTATTGATCAGCCGCGGCAGTGATTGTCGGTAATACGTGTCACGAATTATCAGCCAACTCAATATGTAAATTGATCTCACGTCCTTCGACGGTTACTTCACCTTATATTTACACCACGCATATTTTGCGGTAAAAAAAAAAGAAACGTGGCTATTTGATTGCCGGCTCTCGACTATCCACCTTGAATGCAATTTTCACGCAGAAAACATAAAATTGATATAAAGTTTAAAAGAAGGAATATAAAAGTAAATTCTTCCCGCTGCACAATGTTCCAAATTCTTTAACTAGGCGATAAATTCAGAGTAAATGTTTGGAAAAATATTTATTGAATAATTTGTAGAGTATAACTTTTTCAAATTTCCTAAAATTTATTAGATCGTTCGCGCAAATCCAAAGTGAACAGCTTGAATATTATATCAATTTTGTTTCGCACATACCGAAGCAATATAAGTATCATTTTCCTCTCCATAATTTTTTGCAACTTTCAACACCTCTTATTCCTATTCGCTTGTTTAGATAAATAGACCGCTTCGCGAAAGGTTAAAGGGAGTTTGATCCGATAGACCGGGCGATTGTTTGCGCAATAGTAAACTCCTTGGCGGCCGCTACACATCGCGGAATATTAGGTACGAATTACCACTTGCAATAACAGTAATCTCCATTCGTCGGCCGGCTTTTAACCGTAAAACGCTGCGGAGAGTCGCTTGCGGTCGCCAGACTCTGTATTTACGTTGCGCTCCGAGCCCTCGCGCGGCTGCAAACCTTTCAATATGGGAGGATCTCCGTCGGCGAGGATTATCCGCACGCAACTCGTCGTTTCCAACGGCATAGGGCCGATAACCACAAAGCAATAATTAATTACCGTCGGCACCGATACGCCGATTTATCGGCGATTATTATCCGGCGAGAGGGGCCCGCGTACACCTGCACGAGTTGAGTTGCGCGCACGGCGTTTAACACTCCGCGAAGAAGTTATTTAACAGCCGCAGGATCGAGTATATAAATCCTGAAATGGCCGATCGATATCGCTTCATTAATACAGCTCGATGGGCGTAACCGGAATTATAGTTACACCTGCGGTAACGTGAAGATGTTCGCGGGATTTTCCGTTACAGGGATTATATTCTTCAGGACTTTTGCATAAAATATTATATATTCATGTAACCCCTTGGAAACGCGCATCTTCAGTACTATGTGTGCTAACGAATGGAATTAATTCTCTTTCCCTTTTAAATACAATGCGCTATTTATCTTTTCCAGAGGCTCTTTTACTCACGATATTAAAAAATTTATCTACTTATTTTAACGTAAATAGGCTTTTAGTTTCACCTCGATTTTACACCGAGATTGCAAGATTGATTTGAAATATCGAGAATTAAGAGACTTTAACGTTCGTGCAAGTCCAACACTCGCCGATTACGAGCGATAGTCACCAACGACGACGTGCATCGTGAGACGCATTATTTCCCGGGAACATCGCGTGGCCTGAAATCGAGCGTGTTTCTTCGCTTAATTGCGGAGAGGCGGAGAAACACGACGAGGGAAAGAGAGAATCGGCGTCTTCGGATATCCGTGATTAAGTTGCCAGCGAGGGTCGCGCGTCTTGACGCGATAAGAGCTCGGCATCAGGCGATACTTGCTGCGTCACGTCGATCGCGAACGTATGAGAGAAACCGCTGGTTTTTCGAGACAGTATACCAACACAAATAAATGTCCAGCACAAAAAACCGGTGATTTTCGCCGGTTGCATACTGGTGTTACGTAAAACGACGCGACGGCTCGACATACAGAAACTATCATTGGTTTTTCTTGTGCCGACCAAGCATTTGTCGCTCAGCTAGGTTTGCACTTAAGCTGGTTTTGCATATAAAAGAAAAAACGTGTAAAAAAAAGTAAAGAAATTATATTATGAAAATATCTTCCTAAATAATTTTCATTGAAACGAATATTTAAATCGTCAAGAAATTTACGATCGCCGGAGTAGGAAGTAAGCGAGCGACTTGGCAACTCTCTCGATGTGTGGTCGGTCATCCACGTATTTTTATTCGACGCAATCTACGGCCGTGTTAAACGACTGACGAAACGGATGACGAGCCGCCGCGCCGATCGAAGCTTTTGCTCTCGGTGGCCGTCTGACGAGTCGCGCGGCTTTACGGCACGCCGGGTGAGTTACGGTTGCGAGCGCGCACGCGGGCGAGGCGGATCAAAGCGCTCGCGGAAAAGATTGAAACGACTCGCCAGCCCAGACGATCATCTACGGGAAGAATAAATGCAACCCTCGTCCCGTTTGAACCGTTTGAACGCACGATTGCAAGTCGGCGCGGCAAATTCGCGCGAACGAACTCATTAGAATGCCACCGAGCACTGCCAAATCGATGTCTTCACTTGGAGTTTAATGACTCATCGCAATGTGAGCCACTCGGGGTATGCAATTACTAATTCAATATCAACTAAATATAAGAAAAGTAGAAACAGTGGGAAAAAAAAGATTCTCAAGTTTTAAGGAATATCGAGATTTAATCTTTCATTTTTAAGAGAAAAAGTTCTGACGTCTCTCAGATAGAGTGCTTTTATTTTTAAACGAAGAACACGTACTAACTAAAAAGCATTCCCTAAAACAAAGTTCTTGAAAAGTTAACTCCTTTAAAAGTTAATAATACGGCAGAAAGGAGGGTGATATCGTAAATACTTTCGGAACGGAAGCCGACGTCTGCTCGAGAGGACAAGTTTACGAGCGTGCCTGGTATGCGTGAATGAATTATGATCGTCGTCAAAAATCGAAAATATTCGCAGTCGACGACGTAATCTTTTACGCGGCCGTGTGGTATCGCGGCCGCGTTTTCTCGAGTCGCACGGTTTTAATTTAATGTCGGCGATAACGGGCCGTCCGCGCTAATAACAAGCTCCGCCTGTCTCCCCTCCCCCCTCCATTCTCGCCGCGGTCTAAATATCTAATTAAGATAGCGAAAAGTATATTAAAAACGCTCTGTTAAGCGTCGCCGAAATTACGCCGACTCATCGATCCGTCATTAATGAAAGGTAAATTAGGGATATAACGAGCGTGCGTTGCGCGCGACCGCGACCAGAGAAAAGGACAGTCGCGGAAGTGCGCGTGTACTGTGCAACCGGGTAAATTGAGTATATTGACGCGCCGTATCTGATCGCGATAGTAGAATGTCTTCAAATCGATCAATCAATCTGTCGGCAAATAATTAAAACCGGCACCTTGTTTGTTTGCGAAGCGTAAATTAATCTGAGCGTGACGCGGTACGTTCCTTCCCCGAAGACGACCGAGTCCTTTTGCGTCGCGTCTGGCATACGCAAAAAATTGATTACGCCATTCAACGCTATTCGACGTCTCACTTTGTGCGAAACGTTCGCAAAATGATATTACAAGAAGAGTGAGGCCTTCGTAAATAATCACGATAGAGATCATGAAAAACGTGCAAGTTTCAAATTAACGTAATATTAACAATCTGTAAGAAATATTTTAGAGAAATGTATGTAATAGAAATTTATAAAATTAGTTATGAATTAAAGAGAACGAATAAATGTATTATTAGATTAATCAATACATAAATTAGATTAATCAAAATTAGATAGTTCTAATTGGCCTCTAATTGGCCTGCACAGCTCATAATTATACATAAATAATTAACATCTTGTATAACGCCTATTAATAAGAATATATATTTTTAAAAAGGTAAGTGTAAAGATACATTTCTTTCTTATATACTTACATTATGCAATTTTAGTTTAATAGCGTTGCTCTGGCAAACTTATTAATGCATTCAGTTCGAGATCGACAAAAAGTTGGAAATTTGCACTCTATTGCGAATACAGCTTGTCGCGCGATATAAAAGCAAGTGTGATTTAAAAAGTATAACGGACGAAAGGTAACAGCTTTTAGTGTCAGGGTCAAATCCATTACATTAGTTATATTAATATAATGGCAGTCATTATATTAATGAGCAAAAATAGTTTATGCCAACATTAACACTATGTTAAAAGTATTACGCTGTAAAATACTGCTTCCAAGAGTTTCATTCTCTCTCTCTCGAGAAAGTCTGCTATAAAACTCCGTTGAAGAAAGGCGTTAAATTCTCGATTCTATATTTCATCTCCACACCTCGAAATTCGATTATAATCATGAAGCTCCTTCGCATAAGTGCGGAAACTGACAAAAGATAACGCTGTCGATCAAACCGGAGCAAACCGCCAACGCGGGAAGCGCAAAAGGAAACTCGATTGACAAACCGAACCGGCCCGTTCGTGTTTCTCTCGTATGTTATATGTATCTCCTCGATATCACTGCAAAACGAGCATCAGTGTGGCGGGAAGGCGCTAACAAATGTCGTTCGCGCCTCGTATTTCAAGCACTGTCATTCGCGCCGCGCTCGCGACAGAGGTAACGAAGTGACGATGACTTCGGCGCGACACTTTCGTTTTCTTTTCTTACCCGCCCTCTCGCCATTATGAAATTGAACCGGTCCTTTCCGCGGATTGTCCGCCGTGATCGCTGATTCATTTGAGCGACGCACGCGGCTTACGATCGTCAGAATATAAACGACTGAGTAACTTTCCACGGTTACGTTTTGTGATTCGATCCACGGAAATGCATGAAACAATTGTTTAATTTATAAATCAATCCGCTTTGTGTAGAAATAATAGTTCGGCGTGTTAAGAAAAAGATATCTCCGCTTACAACTTCAATTTCCGTTATTCTTCAACATTTTCTGATTACGAGCTACATTTTCCATTTTGCCGGTTACCCAGGAACTGGTGATCGATAGCTTAATCATCGGTAAGGTTTCGCGGGGAAAAAGGCAGATCTATGATTTCAGAGCGCATAAACCAATCAGTTTTACCCGGGTAAGAACGCAGCGTGTAATCGCGACTGAGCGAAGCATATCGTCATCGTTCGATGCTCGCCCAGTGCTTTCCGCGAACGGTTTCCGTACCCTGGAAAATCGGCCGATCGTCTGTCATTACCGGCAATTTGCAAAACTATCGGAACGGAGGAATGCGAATGCAATCTCGAGCTCAATCCACGCCTCTCTAATAAGCGCGCGCTCCTATTGCCATTCGCCTTTCGAGAACGACGTCATCGCTCGTCCATCTCTGCGCAAGTTTCATTACAATGAACGCAATGTCAGTCGCAGGCTCTAACGAACTAAATATTTGCAAGCCTAGACAAGATAAACAATGTGTACACTCATTTAGTGATGGGATTCAAATCGTCTCAAGACTTCTTCATTTAAAGATTGAAAATCAAGTATTATTTTCGAGATATATTTGAAATCAGGGACAACACATTTCATATTTACGCAATTTTGTGACACAATTTGCAACTCTCGACTAAGTATTAATATAAAAAGCCCTACCAATCGATAATAATTTCACGAAATTTCAGTGCTTTCAAAGTTTCAGTATTTCGGAAAAAATGTAACTCCAAAACTCGCTATTCTTTCAGATTAAGATCAAACGCATTCTGTGATTTCTCACTACGAGGATGACTACGTTTCATAGTGAGATATATTCGCGCTTATTAACGAAAGGCATCAAACGCGACGATATTCTCGATGAAGAGAGGCGAATTGCTGAGACCACCTCGGAATAGGCTGCACAAGTCGCCAGAATTACAGAATCGTCGCATCCGCTTAAGACGAGAGAAGCGTCGTCTCTGAACTCATCGTGTCCGATGCCCACCCGTGTCAACGATCGTTTAAGTGTCCGGCGTCGACCAGGTGGATGCCACAAACTTGTAAGTGGGACGAGACGAATAAGACGTCTAAATAAAAGTGCTGACTGCACTTTTCGTTGTTGACATCTCGCGCTAAACCGTGACAATTTAAACACACGAAGCGAATAAGAAATATTAAAAATGATATTGCAATGCTGAACGATTTCTCACTAACTCAAAAATTTCTTTCTTACTTTTTAAAAAATTTAATAATGCATTTTCTTTATTTTCTAGAATGAAAAAATGATACTAGTTACTTTGTTGCTCTAATACTTCTTAATCACAGTCGCGTTTGACGCAATCCAATTTAATTCTCCATTAATTTTCTTAGCTTTCAAAAGAGTTCGAAATCCAATCATTGTTTCCTTCTTCGGCAACATTTCGCTGAACAAGAAATCTTCACGCACCACCCCACTACCACCTGTTTCCTGCTCAGCCCGACCGATCCGACCGACCGATTCCGACCGGTCGTAACTTCGCGCTCGGCCGAGTAGCTTCCCGCTTAACTAAGTCATTGGCTATTTATTATGGTTGACACTCCGACGAAACCCTATATGTCCGCGTGACGCTCCTTTATTTCGTCGAGCTCGACCGGCTCGTGAAAACGAGCTACCGTTTATTCCCGCGTATCCCGGGGACCCGGCGGCTGTTTCGGAATTAACGCGCTCCTCGGGATCCGCTTTGTTCGCGTCGTTCGCGAACCCGCCGAGTTTCAATCGGGAATTCGCGAGGCTTCGCACCTGCGCGTGGAAGAATAAAAGGACCAGCGGCTTAAGGACCTGCGATTACTCAAACGTAGACTCTCGGGTCCCCCGAGCGCCGTTCCGCGATCGTCGAAATCGATTCGGGGAAACTCAACAACGGCGGACGCCAGATTTTTCACAACGTTCATGTTGAATTGAACAATCTAACTTAGTGAATCTCGACGAACAATTTTGTAATCTTGGATTATTGATGTACTAAGTAAAATGCAGTGTATTATAATTGCCAATAAAAAATATTAACGGAAAAAGGCTATCAAAGCGCAAAAACCTTGATTACAAAAAAAAAATATGAAGTAACAAAATGAATATTTGCGCTTTGATTTTTATGCGACTGTCAATGTTACCACAAAATGGAGGTTCCCCAAGAATTTCAAATTGTTCTCTTTATCTCGAGCGGATAATTCAGTGTTCTTGATTCTCTGATACATCAGATAAATCATATCTGCAAAATATTTATAGTATAATAAAATTTGTTCCGATTAATTCTGCTTGCGATATAAAATATTTGAGAAAGTTTCTCGATTTGCAATATACTCTCACAGCATATCGGTTATCGCGTTGCGATTGCCTTAGGGGCGTGCACAACTATAAATTCAGTTCCAAGTATATCGCACGTTTCTCTCAACAACATGAAAAGTATGGCGACGGCCCAGACCCGAATTCGGCCGCGCGTGTCTCTTATTGTATCGCGTACTCGTCGACCTCGGGCCAACTCAGGCAAACTCAAACAAACTCCAGGCAAGTTGAGATAACAATGTTAAACGTTAAGCGCGGCTGATAGCGCGCCGCGCTTAATCCCAAAGTTATGCCCGGTGGATACCGGTTTCCCTGCGGTACGTAACACGTCGGATTTAACGCAAATGTTCGACGACCGATAGTAAAAATAAATCTCGCCTAACGGCCGTCGATTTCGTCGGCCGACGACGCGCACGGTACTTTCCTCGTTTTAACATCTCATTTAAATTTCTCGCCCGCGAGCGAACGAGCGAAGGTGCAAGAAAACAAATGTCGGTAAACAACAGTATCGAGAAACATAAGGGCCATCGCACAGGAATTTACATAACAACACCAGCTGTGGCGCATAAGCGTGTCTATCAATGTACAGTGTTCGATCTAAATCTTTATATTACTCTGCGGAACTTGTGTTGAGAATTTCAATGTCGTTGGCAGTCAAGAATCGCATTCTCAAATCATTCAATAATTTATCCTAATCCTACGCCTTGCTGATACTTGCGCCTATCCTATTGATGTGAATTCAATATGAAACGTGGACTGTTATCTCAGAACTGACACGCCAGAACAGAAAATCTATAGAAAATCATCGATGCTGAAAAAAAATCCATTATTATTTTTACAATTCATGTATTTTATATCGACGACAGATATCTAAAAGCTTCAACTCATGTGTTTCTTTCTGGCGACAAAATTCACTTTCAAGAATATGCAACTAATACGCGTTTCGTTCTCTTAATTAAAGCAAAATCAAATATAAACCCTTCTTTTCTCCTGCTTGTTGAAAATTAATCCGTTTTCGGATTTACGCAGAGAAAAATTAATTTCAAGAAACTTCATAGAAAAACTGCCACTCTGACAAAGTTTTACGACGCGTCGAGCTTCGCGGATTTACTTTACAAACTCCTATGTACATATGCACACATATGCCGATGTGTGCGTATTCGCGTATGTGCCGGAGGAGAGCCCGATTCATGCCGCCCGTTTGCCGGAGTTTATTTGGGAATGGCGGCCCGTTTCCGTGGGTGAATTGCAGCGAGACCGACCGTAAATTTCGCGCCGCGTAGGATCTTCGTGGGCGATTATTCGCCGCGGGCGTCCAAGATACGCGATGATGAAACCGAACACCATCGAGTCTCGTTCGGACGTCTGGCTGGGCCCGGAGAGCGGCCACGGCCGTTTCCAGAATTCCGATGGGACACCTCACCTGGTCGATCGCGCGAAGAACAACGGGTTTTTCGGGTTTCACCTCAACTCGCCCGCGATCATAATTATATATTTCACTAGGTGCCATCGATCCTAATTATGCCCTTCCGGTAGCCAACATCGTAAAAGAAAAATAAATAGAACAAGTTTCAATATTTAACCCCCAGCAAGTGGATAAAGATTTCATAAAAAGCAGCTAAGTGCGTATTAAATTCTTAAAGTCAGATTTTATCTTAAAAATTTTTAATGCTCAATAAAATAGTTATAAACATATTAAAGAAACGACTAAATTAATTAAATTATCGCATTCTCTAATATTATGAGTTCGAGTGCCTACTCGAGGATCGAAAGTTTATATCTTTATAGTAATGACCTTTTAAAAGCTTGATAAGGTGTTTTACGTAGATTTGTAATTTTGTACGTAATGTCTCTATTATCGACTTGTAATGCAGAGTGAATAGGATCAATCTTGAAAAATTAAATATCGATAAAGCTAAATTTGAGGATTTCTAGTCAGAACTCGAATTTCACTGACGCGCGACGAGCATTAAATTATTCATTAGCGTGGCGGCAACAATTTATGCGTGTCTCGAATCTCGTTATTCCGCCGCTGTTTCTAATAGGCCCGCTCGATACCTGGTCAATTAACCGAACTTTGTAATTCTAAACAAAATCCATACCTAACATGTAAATAACATCCCCAATTAGGCACAACATGCGTTTCCTAAATAATGTAAGTGTCCCTTATCTCGCCTGATAATATAAATATCACCTAGGTTTTCTTAGTAAATAGCCAATAAAGTCAATTTTGATAATGAATCACGGAATAACTAGCGAGGTTATCTTTCACTTATCATTATGTAAAACTAAGGACACGTGTCTATGCAAATAGCATTAAAATGCGCCTACATATAAAAATTTATTGCTACCATAAGTTAACATGTGTCGAGAAACAAGTTACACAAAATGAGAAACCTTATTTAAAGAAATTAAATATGTTTATTCATTTCTAGATTATGCAAATAAGTTAGTGTATGTACAACAATTTTTAAAATTTCAAATTGTTACATGCAGTCAAAAATTTATTTACATTTGTCGAAATCACGTTAACTATTTGAAATTGATTTCTTTGACTTGTTTATTCAATTTATAATAGTCTATTAATTTGTTCTCGTTTATACCTAGCATAATTCATTTGCATTAAAACAAGTAACAGTTGTGCTGGTCATTTTGGATATTATTCCCGCGCGTACTTTGCAAACGAGTTTCTAAAGCGACGAAAGATCGCGTGGTTCTTTTTTTGCACAAAATATTTGCGATTAATTATTTCGCGAGAACAGATTTCGACGATTTAGGCGGTAACATTATTTACCATTTCATTCACGCCGGTGTGCGTTAAATAATTCATTAATGCCGAAATAATTTACGGTCGTTACCGGAACCGCGAACGCACCGAAATTCGTTACAACCCAATCTCCATTATCAGCCGCATAACCAAATATTTTGTGAACGATTTTCGAAGGAAACACTTGGAAAACATTGCTATTACAATGCACCTGAATTTAATTAAACGTTATTGAACTTCTACAATTCATTATGGGTATCTCTTACGTGTGTATAATGGCAAACAACATGCAAAGGCGTCTTTCTTATCTGATTTGATATATCCTTGAAACAATTAAATTCATTTTTTAAGATAGCTTAATTCCACAAATTATACATCATTACGTAATTACGTAATTTAAAAAAAAATAGTGAGACAGTAAGCGCAAACTTTTTATTGATTATGTTCACTTGTGAAATGTAGCGAAATTATTAGTGAAATTATCAGTAATAATCCATGATGCAGTTGTATGATAACAGCTCCTATTACACCTCTGCTATAGGGATAATAATTCTCTTGCTACGTACAGTAATTTCTGTGCATATCGAGTAGTATAGCGTCTCAGGTCAATTTACCTTCCATTTATGAGATATAGCTATCCAAATGTGCGCGACAGATTACGAAGTGACTTCGCCGCGCGAATTCCCGCTCCCGGACGCCTTTTTCGGTCGTTAAAAGAAACGAAAGTGACGGGCCATTATCCCGTTTCCTCACAAAAACGATCCGCTTTCGTCCCCAGTGCCGTGCCGCGGCCCTCGCCGGCCATTTATCTCGATAATGACAGTTCGGAACAATTTCTATATTAGAGGGCCTCATTAGAGCGCCGCGCCAGCTTGTAATTTTCCTCGTCGACATTTTTACGTCCGCAAATGCGCGAATTAAAACGCGATGGCGAGCGTGTTTCTACGCTCGTCGCACCTTAGCACTCAAACCCTTTACTTAACCGCGAATATCTTTTTTAATAAGCAAATATTCTAGATGCCGGCAGATGTCTTGCGCAGAGATGAAGTAACGAAGCAATTTCAGAAACGGTAGTTTCCGCTACGTTTGGCATCTTGAGGATTGCCTTAATTAACACTGCAAGTCTCCATCAATGTTCCATTCGTAATACCGTAGCAATATAGTGCTGCAAATGTGTACATAGCAGTATAATAAATTTAATTTCGTATCAGTCGTATATCGCGCGCTCAAAGATATTACATTGTAACAATTATTATATAATTATTTTATCGTCAATACTCGTGCTAATTATTCGATGCGTGGGAGCATTTCAAAGAGATGTTATCAGCGCGATATTACTCGTGTTAAAATTTTTGCGATAATATCGAACGCTATAGGGGCTTTACACAGTTAATGTTGACAATCGCCAGCAAGCGAGTAATTACAGTCCAAGTTTCGACGTGCGTCATCGGAGCTTCCGGAATTAATACTTAAACGCGAGAAGCCGGGGAAACTTTCCGCGCAATTCACTGTTCCGTCGAGGAAGTTGTCACCATATTTTATTTCTCGACATTGAGACATGTCTTATTTCGTTTTTTTTTTTTTTTTTTCGAGAACTTTGCAGCGAGGTTAAAGACTCCACCATAAAAGTTCGAAAAATTTATTCGCGTCGTGCATAAACTGGAGTTGCATAGAACGAAAGTATACATAGCAATTATTTCTATATTTAAAAGTTTAAAAAATATAGAAATACTTTTTATTTCAAAATAAGTTATTTCAGCATAATTTTGTGCATTTATCATTCATATAAATACAATTATGTACAAATATTCTTCGAGTTTAACGGATAATATGAAAATTCGTTCTGTATTGCATCGAAATCAATTAAAAACTTATTCGAAACCATGTTATATGATGAATATAATCATAAAATAATATAAAAATTGGGATTCCGTTCCGAAAATTAAAAAAAGCCTTGGTACAGATTTTTAATGATTTTAAAAATGCATAATATTATACGTGAGAGCTCCCGCAATTTTCAGACGATGTTGTATTAAAACCATGTTCTCGAAGTACCGCGTTATACGAGGGCTCCCGCAATTTTCAGACCGTGTTATATCAAAAGCGTGTTCTCGAAGTATCGTGTTATACGAGAGTTACCTGTATTTTTATCACTTCCTACGTTTCGCATATTTTGCAATTATCCCATGGACCCCGCTGCCCTCCAATCAAACGTGACGACGTCAAGACGTTCCAAAAGGATTGGAGCATGAACGGCGTGCGCGATAAATGTTAATGGTCGAAAATTAATTGGCAAGTTTTTAACGGGATAATAAAAATAATGATGCGTGACGGCGGACAGGTAGGCCGAGGCGTACGACGCAAAAATCGCGCGATAGATCGGCCGCTCCATTTTCGTCGGGAATGGCCGCATTAAACGTTATGGATGGCCGTACCGAAAGGGGTTAGCGATTTTTCTTCGAGTTAATGCGCCGGCAAGAGAAGTGCACCGCATGAAGAGAGTTATGACTCGCGCAATATCATATCCAAGCGCGACGATGCGCTTGCGAGAGGTACGATAACAATAAAGGTGTGTAATAAAGTTGCTGCTCATTTATAAACTATGATCGCGAGACAAATATTTTGCAAAAACTGTTGCAACTCGAGCGAAACGTCAGCAACAAATTGTACTGATCTTTTTACTCAATCGCGTATTAGAAATTAATCAAATTTTAGATATGAAATATTGTGGATTGTCAATCATGTTTAATTCTCATTGCTGATAGCCGCGTTTTGTTTTCTTTCGATGCATTTTGTAACATTTTAGTCTATTTGTTGGAGAACTACTTAATTCTTGTTGTTGGTAGCAGCGCTTCTCTTTGACGCATTTTCTAGCAATAAATTAGAGTTGCGATATAGTTGTAGCGACAGATGAATAATTGACGAATAACAGCTGAATAATACACTGACGTGAAACGTCAATTACGCGACTGTTGAGTAACGAGTTTTCGCGAATCAAAAGGGAAGCATGTGATTTATATTTATACTGATATGATTTATACTGCGAAATTTTCGGAGGAATAAATGTAATTGAATTTAGAGCTAATGTCGCTGAAATATAACATGCGTGATCATATTTAATATTTCTAGATACTGACGGAGCAAATTGTTGCAATGTCCCGCTGTTACGTGAAATATTTTCATACAAATTTTAACGTCAGAATTCAATGTTAATGTTGTTTAAATCGTGATATCCCGAAAACGAAGCAGTCAGAATTCCTAAATATTTATCTGTAATATTATCTACTTCTTGATATCAAAGTTGATTCTGCTTGCACAAATTATTCACGTAAGCTTTTCTATTAATTGCAATGAAAAAAATATTCCATAAACTTTTAAATATTTTCCTTTAAATAAACTATGAACCGTATATTAGTGATTGCGCACGAATATTTCACATTTTTTTTCATCTCGAAATTCTTCAGCAGATCTATCTATTCTCACATCCCGCCGTCAATAAATCACTTCTAGATTCGTCGCACTTGGCAAAATCTGCTGAATGACACCTTCGAAACATTCACCGGGTTCGATCACCCGCTTCTACCGAAGAGACTCACCGTGTTGATGCAGTTTGCCGCCGCCGACGGCCTGCTGCTGCGAATGTCTGTGATGATGCGTCTGCTGTTGCTGCTGCTGCTGCTGCTGTTGCTGTTGCATCTGCTGCTGGCGTGAATCCCGCGCCATGATCGCGGCGATGCTGAAGTCGGTCGCGCATTGTCGATTCGAATTGCAATTGTTGTTTAGGTTGTTCAAGAGACTGCTGTTTGGCGACGGGCTCGAGCTCTCGTCGCCGTCGTCGCCGGCGCATCCAGACAGACCGGTGGAAACCGCGGGGGCGGCGGTGCCTTCGCCCTGCATCTTCCTGCCCAGGTAGAGGTGATGTCGGGATTCCTCGTCGTCCTCCTCGCTGCCGGCTCCGCCACCGCCACCGCCGCCGCCTCCGCCACCGCCGCCGCCACCGCCGCCGAACGAGGTCAGTGTCAGTCCGTTTCTCTTCCTACCGGCGAGGCCTCGCGACTCCAGCAACATCACCTCGCGCGCTGCTTCTTGAGCCACGTGGGGTCTACCGACGATCTAATCAAAGCGCGTCTCGAGGCCGATCCGCTTGACGTCGCGACGTCGCTACGGGCGTCGTGCGCCGCGACGTTGCCGATGATCGCGATGCCGATGATTGCTATCCGCGAGATGATGCCGGTTTCTGTTCTCTAGACGCGAGCGCCGGTGAAGCGGCATCAGCATCCTCTCCACGCGATCGCAAGAGTCAACACCGACTCCCGGTCGTCGACATGCGCGCGCGTACGCGTGAAAGAGCAAAGATCACGCGCGACGCGAGTGAATTCGAGCGGACAGACAGGGTTCCTATCGGAGCGTGCTGACAACAGATCCGGAGCACAACACTAAAATGATGCTAAATATCTAGCCGTGAGACATTCAGCGATCGGCGTGCTGGTCGGCGTGTGATCCGCAGCAATTGACGTCGACGAACGGCACGCCGGAGTGGCACTCCATCGACGGCGCGAGTTAGCCGAGGGAAAGTTACGTCGTCGCGGGCACACAGTCGCTCTTTTGTCGCGCGCGCGCGCGCGTGAAAAGCGGAGCTACTTGATGTATCGTTTGGGTCGCGCGGGAGCGAAACGTGGCGCGGACAGAGCAAAGGAACGACAGACCGACCGGTTGCCCGAGAGACTGACCCGCGCCTCCACCGGTCGCCTCTTCGTTTCGGTCCCCACCCCCCGTCGGTCACGACGAGCCGAAGGGACGGTAAAACACGGGCGGGAGCGAGAGGAGAGGATACCCGGTCGGATGCCGGTGGGTTGTACCTCGACAACAACGCTCCGCCTCCGGGATCAGCACCCAGCTCCGCCCGCCTGCGGGGTTCTCTTCCACCTCGAGGTTCGCCCGAACGTTATTACCGCTTCTTTCTCTCACCCCAGTACGCATCCCCCTCTCTCTCTCTCTCTCACATACACACAGACACACACACACACACACACACACACACACACACACACACACACACTCACTCTGTCTCTCTCACGCCTGTGTCAGGACCGAAACTGCCAACCGGGAGCCGACGATACATACAGACGAACACGCTCCACAGGAAGAGTCTCTCTCTCTCTCTTTCTCTTTCTCTCTCGTTCTCTTGGTCAGTCGGTGGTGGTCGTCGCCGCCGTAGTCCTCGTCGTCGTCTTCGTCATCATCGTCGTCGTCATCGTAGTCGTCGCTGCTCAGCCAGGTCGTCTCTCCTCGTCGCACGTTGCTTTTTTCCACGCCGTTTATCTTTTTTCCTTCTCTCTCTTTCTCTCCACTGCACGTCCATGTCCTCTCTCTCTCTCCCCCTATCTTTCTCTCTCTCTCTCTTCTTCGTCCTCCTCTCCTCCACTTCCAACCCAGGACAGCCCGCCCCGCCCGTCGCGCTCGCGCGCTCGACGTCCACACGTACAGAGCACGGTAGGGTGGCGCACCGTATTATGGTCTCGTACGCGCCATCCAGCCACAGCAGCTGCCATTTTTTCTTACAAGAGGGGGGCAATTGCTGACAGGGACCGCTTTCCTCCGCGCTAGTATGCCGCGACTCTCGTCTCTCTTTTCCTCCCTCTCTCTTTCTCTCTCGCTCTCTCACTCACGCCGCTCTCTCGAGCGCAATTTATTGTTTTACTGGCGGAGCTTTAAACACACGGTCGAGCGACGGCGGTGGCGTCAGCGGCAGCGGCGGCCGCGACTAACGCAGGTGGGTGGTTAGCTCACTGCTGGCTGGCTAGGTGGTGGATGGGCGGGTGGATGATGGTTGCTCGGGTGGCTCGTCCTCGGCTGGGTTTGTCCGTCGAGTCGAGTGGGAGCGTGGGAGTACACCGTCGTACACTTCTCTGAGAAATCCCGTCAACGTCTACCACCGCGGATACGCTACACTTCGCTGATCGCGCTCTTATTATTCTCGATCCCGCTCCTCCATCGCGTACTTCCCATCTTTCGAATCTCGCTTCATCTGGTCGGCACCTTTCAAGATTTGTGAATATCTCCGCAGAAACGCGTTGCACCGCGCTCATCTGCACGGTGATCAGAATACCGATTTTTTATCGATTTTTTTTCCGTGCGCTCTTATTTTGCATTTACACGTTGCATTTACGCGTGCGTTTCCTTGATGTAAATCGTCATATAGTTCAGATCATTATGTGATCAAATGTTTCACGAAAACTTTTTATCTTCTCCCCCATTATATATAGAAAATATTATCTTTATTATTTTATAAAAAAGAATTGGCAGGATGTGTAGATGAAAAAAAATCGATTAAACATTCATTCTAACATCATAAAAACACTTCGGTATTTTATAAATCTTGTTTCATTCTTTATCTCTTTATTTTTATCTACCTAGCGCTAATTATTGTCATTTCTCAGCAAGCAGAAAATAGAATACGCAAAATAAGAAAATGGAGAATCAAGATCTTTGCCATGCCAAGCTGTATCGATCAACAAAACTGTCTTCGCATCTTCGTTTACGTCTATATCCAAGAGAAAGTTTCCCAAAATCTCCTCTCATCCCTCCCCCCCCCCCTCTTTACGATTCGCCGCGCTATTATCATCGTTATTGCCGTTTGTCGAGAAGCCGGAAAGTACGCGTGCGCCGGCAGCTGCAATGCCGAACTACTTTTTCCGCTGTGCGATTCTCCGACAGAAGTATTACGGTCGAAATAGCGTTATCCTCGGCCGGAACGAGCGTCGAAGATGAATGGGGGTTGGAGTCCGCTTACCCTGCATCGCCGGCGCTTTTTCCTCTCACCCTCCGCTTGCACCTAGAGATATTATTTCGTCGAATATCTCGCGAGTCGTTTCGAACGCAGCATTTCGCCGGAGATAAGTCGACTTTAACTGGCTCGAATTCCCGTAGAAACAAAAAAAAAAAAAGAGAGAGAGAGAGCATTGAATCTTCTCACACAAAGCTGCGCGGTTAAATTCTTCTATCGTAATTGAACTCTTAACTTTCGATGAAGATGGAATTCGTGATATTTTTTCGAATAAATAATTGTTTAACCAAACCGCGGAGAAAAATTAAAAGTCACTACTGCAATTGAGAGAATCCTTATATACTTTAACTCTTGTACAAAGATTCGCGAAGCACAAATGTTGCGAATTTTCAAATTACCAGTCGCAATTAAAAGAATTCATACAGCCCCGGCACCAAGTGCGGCGACGCGAAAATGCAAGTCGGCAACTGTGCGAAAATAATTAACGTCGCGCTAAGGCGGTACGCGCGGCGGTTAACGAAGAGAAGCGGCGTGCTCGAAAATAAGAAGGTATTCGGCGCGCAGGCGGAGGCATATTACCCCGGATATTATTATAATAAAGCAGGAAATTACCTCGTGTGATAAATGCGCGGGTAGCGATGCGGTCTCGTAAATTATATCATCAGCGGATTATCGTAATTACACAGCGCGGCGTATCGCGAAAGCAGCAACGCGCGATGCCGCCGTTGTTGTTGCCGTTGCCGCTGCCGCTGCGGGGGAGGAGGAAAGGGAGACGATTGAAAATCTCGCGATTCGCGCGATGCGTTGCATTATTATCCCGCGGGTGGTAAACGCGTAATCGTTCGCGCACAAATTGCGAGCCGTGCGAAAACAGTTAATCGAGGCGTGACGCGATTCGGCGGCCCGATATATCTACGCGCGATCGGATATCGATCCCGCTTTTATACCCGCGACCGGAAGCGATCGCCGCGCTCCCAGTTATCGTGTTATCGGGTCTGACTTTCGACTGCGCTCGATACGCGCGCGGTCGCGTCTGCGGCTCGATTGAGTTAATTCAATTAATCGATCCGGCGCGCGGTAGGCGAAATTGCTCAGTGCGGCGCGCAAAAGCGCGAAAATAAAATTTCTGAAAAGTCTTGTCGATGCAATCTAATTGTAATCTTCGGTATTGAGCATCTTGACAATTAAGTTATAAATAAAATCTCTATTAGCGTAGCGTTTTCTTAAAATTAATTAAAACACAAGATCTTATTTATTCACATTCTCGAATTAATTGCCATATTAGACTTCTTACGAAAGACGGTTGTATTAGCGCAATAAAAAGCTTATTATGTTTAATAAGTATATCGGGATCGCGCTTTCCCTAAACCGAATCCGATTTAATTATTGCCAAGTCACGACGAAGAATAGCGATTCTCTATTCGCAATTAGCATAGTATGTAACACGTGCCGGGGCAAACCGATGCGACCTAAACCCGCCACACCGATTCTGCGATCCGATCTTTGCGAACGGTAATTAGGGATGCCTGCGAGAGGCGACGCGCAACGCACGGTCGGTGTCAATTAGCGGTGGTAACGACGGCAGCGGTTAACTAATTACATATTATATATGCGGTGTGCACTTTTATGTCTGAACGATTCATGGCGCACGATCAAGATTGAACCTTAATTAATTATCCGCTTTTCCAGCCTTTCGTGACGCGACTGCTGTATATCCCGCATCGACAATTAGCGCCTATAATCGGGGTCGTCACTTTTTCAACTCTTAACAAACTTGAGAAACATGAAGAAAGAATGCAGAATATGTTTCAAACGATTAATGATTTTCTTAATCTTAAATTCAAGATGTAAAAAAAGTTAGTAGAGAAAAAATAGCGTGAACTAAAGCGTGATTCTCCGGGCGCAAAAAATGTTTTTATCAATCAATGCATAGAAATAATATTGAACAGATTTACCGATACAAATATAGATGTAAAAATTTAAACTCTACAAAAATGTTCCAGTAAAAAAAGCTCTACAGTAACTCAAATAATTAATGCGCAACATCATGCGAAACCTACTTTTGCGAATGCCGGGCGAAATTTTTCGTGCACACCATTCTCACGCGGGACCGACCAACTTTCCGAGGGGTTAACTTCATTTACACCGATCCGTCAACGTTTACGCTTCCAAGCCGGACGGAGCGCGTAAACGCAGCATCTTGCGAGCTTCTAAAAAGCTACGCCTTGGCGCGTATCAAAGGGAATACCGCCATGCCGCTTCCGGTCGTTCGGCTCTTCCGCCCACCGCCGCGGCTTTTTCGTCCCGAATAATCTGCCGCGGTTATTGCCTGCATTACGATCAGGTGAACCCGTTTAATACTCGTAGACCAGCGAAAACCACTTCAAAGGACCGCGTCGGAACAGACGCGGCCCGGCATGACCTTTGTAACTTTATGTATCTTCGGCGCTGCGCGGTAAAAAAGATCTTTCCCGACCTCGGCACGATGCCATGAGCGAACAAGCGGATAAATTTGGCCGCTGAATGGATAATGAAGATTGAGCTCAATGTTCCTCTCTTCTCGAGGATGTAAAGAAAATTTTAAGAACATAAAGATTAAATTTATGGAGAATAATTTAGATGGACGGATAAAATAATATTATGTGTGTCAGAGATGTGTAATTCAGCATTTTTGCTAAATGAAGATATTAAATTCGTCGCGCATACATTTTTAAAAATCAATTTAAAAAACGAGTTTTCTCGAATGCCATTAATTCCATGTGAATTATACCGCTTAAAGTTAATTGTGAATTAGAAGAATGTTAAAATAGAGACATGCATACATATAACATATTTCAATTTACACGTATAATAATTAATAAAAACCTTTAATATTAAATTTTTGTTTAAAAAAATATAACTGATTTGCAAAATTATAAAAGTATAAAGGTTTTCGTTATCATTCATACTTAATTATTGTTATCTCAATCAAATCAATCAAAAGTGAAATGTGGATTTCTTCATTCATTTCATTGTTGGAATGCGCCTAATAATAATGACAGAAAGTATGACTCATTATCTCTATGTAATCTATGTGTAATGGCTCATCGTAGATCAGAATCTACGCAATTTACCAGCCACAAATAATAAAACCCAGTCCAAAAAATTAAAATTGTGATTTAATCACGTAGACAATGCGTAGACAATGCGTAGACAAAAGTATATGTCCGTACAACTCTCTCTCTCTTTTTCTCTCTCTCTCTTTTTCTCTCTCTCCTCTTTATAATCTACGATATACAACCTCGTTTTATATGCACAAATATAATATCGTCGCAGATTAATGCTTCGCTATTCTACACGTCGTATTGTTCCAGATGTAGCACGATTTATATTCGCATGGACATGCCGTGAAACAAGCAATTATTGCTATAGCCATTTTGTGCTTTACCGATTAATACCGCGTTTCATGATCGTATCGATCTCACAGAATTGATTCGCGCTCAGCAAATCGTCGTTAAATAACTTTCCAGTATTACGATCTGCTGAGTCCTTGCGTGATTTATACACTATTCATTTATTGGACGTACGTACAATATTAAACAATATTTACAGTGCAGACGGTACGCAATTAATATTTCTATAACTTTCATCCATCTACAGATTTCAAAATTTTTATATCAAAATGACGAGGCTGCAGCAATTTTTAAATAAAAGGTTGTTTAAGGTTGATCAATCACATTATCAAAAATTCATGCGCTTAAGCACATCGCATATTGATTTTTATATCTTTACCACACGAGAAATCTCAGAAATCTGCTATTAACAGGTGATATTAGTTGAGACACTTTGTATATTTTATATTATTTTTAATTCTATTTTCTTTATAATATTAAAATACAACAAATTGAATGTCTTACCAGCACGATACGTAGCAGCGGAGCTGTTCACCAGTTCATTTATAACATACAAAGTACATACAAATTGTAGGAATGTCTGAAATAATTGTTAGAGAAATAATTAATACACACATTAAACTTTTACTCATCTTTTATGAAAATATCGAATAAAATAAGTTATGTATTTATATCTAATAATCATAAATATTAAAAATTACAAATGTCATTGAATATTTCAAAGTTTCTATGTGCGCTACATTTTACATAATATTTTAAGTGCAATTTTATAAATAACAGATAACAAATAAATTGTTGATTAGCCTAAAGTTGCCAGCGCTCGATACCCTTCCTTCTCCTCTTCTTTTTCTTCTTTTAAAATACTGACACGCGTTCGCGAATACAAAAATCGCACAATATTTTAAAAGGCACTACCGATGCGTACTTTGTCATATTAGAACAAAAGTAAAATTCGCACGGAATATTATCGCATGGATTACACTTTTGACGCTTTGCCGCGTCTATAACAAAAAACGACGGAAAGAGTAAGATTGAAAATTACGAGAAATAATAAGGATAGCAATATTGGAGAGGATAACGCTTCGTTACGGAAGGATCTGCTCAGTACGAGATGTCGCCATACGCATAATAAGAGTACAATAAATACCAAAGACAAAGTTGCGCAGATTCCGATTTCGATTTCGATTTCGAAGCGCATGGTCACACCTTGTATGGGATAAATCGTACAATATCGATACGTTATTCCATCCAATATTATCCTAACTTCCTGCAGTTTTGACCTTAACTCTTTTCGTCATTATTTGTTACGGACGCGGAAGTGTGTCGAATGTGTAATCTGTGCGATGATATTCGAGTTTTAGTTTGTTCGAATGACAAAGTACGCGTCGGGAGTGCCGTTTAAAACATACGATTTTTGTATTCGCGTCGCGAACGCATGTGAGTGCCTTGAAGGACTGCGAAGAGAACTGAGAGGAAACGGAAGTTCAGGAAAAACATCGCGGATGCCAGCAGAGCAACTTTAGGATAAGTAATCATTTATTTGTTATCTGTTATTCACGCAAAATATTGCGTAATGTAACGCGAATAAAAACTATGAAATATTCAGTAAAAGATTTGCAGTTTTTAATATTTATGGTTATTAAATATAAATATATAATTCTTTTATTAAATATTTACATAAAAGATGAGTAAAAGTTTAATGTGTGTATTAATTATTTCTCAAACAATTATTTTAAACATTCCTACAATTTGGATGTACTTTGAATGTTATAAATCAACTTGTGAATAACTCCACTGTTATTCGCACAGTGTTGATAAGTCAATCCATTTTGTTTTATTTTAATATTATGAAGAGAATAAATTTAAGAATAATATAAAATATTAATAGCAGATTTCTAAAGTTTTTCATATAGATATAAAAATCAACATGTGACGCGTAAATTTTTGACAATGTGATGGATCAACTTCAAACACTTTTTGTTTAAAAATTGATGTATTCTTGACATTTTGATAAAAGAAATTTCGTTTCCAAATAACCTCAGGAATCTAATATTAATGATTTGGTCTAGAATACCCTGTATATATTATATTTATACTAATATTTTTACTATATATATATATTATTCTGTTCCTGTGGAAGAAAAGATTCGGAAGCGATTCGATCGAGAAGGTATTAATCGCCTAACAGGAGGTCCCCGGCTGTAAAGGGTGTCCCGAATCGGTCAATCACGCAGGATAGGCGTTTCTTTCTCTCGGTTATCCACCGATGGACCTCCCAATGAACTTTCGGGATTGCCACGGACAGTCGACGGGGTTGCTGCTTCGTTTGGGGGAGCCTATGTAATCTGCTTAGCTCTGACGCTGATCCGGACAAATCGCTGCGCGGTTACGCGGCACTTATTCCCGTCTTTTGATGCTCCTTCGCTCTCGTCCTGTTACGACTCTGTATATCGCGGACTCACACAAATGCGATACCGATGCACGTGTCGAGACTCGACCTTCGAATCGATGAAAAATGTAACGCGTCGATCTCAATCCTGCGGTAGACGCACAAATTGCCATAGTCATCCATTGTGTTATGCTAATGTATTTTTAGTTTATTAAACATTTCATCAAATTGTTTTCCGTAATACTTGTACTTTAAACTAATTAATTTGATGTTGCTTATTAGCGTTACAAATTATTTTATAAAAATTTTACAATTAGACAAAAAGAAAACGAAATGTTTAAGAAATAACTATTGCTATGTATTGATCATATTATAAATTTTGACATAAATAGGTATGCAATAAATATAGTTTAATACTGCTGATTTTAATATTGTATTGCATTTCTATCAATTTTCTTATAAATTCTGAATAATATTGAAAGATTTTCTCTTTTTGTTCTAAAAAATCTAGCCATGTACTAACTATTCGTAACATAATAATTAAAAAATCCACGATTCGTAAGAACATAGGATGCTTCGAGAGCATTGATTAATCGTTATTACAAAGGAATAATAAACACTGTAAAATAAGTAAAATATGCTGAAAAATGTCAGTTGTCAAGGCATGACGACTACGAACGTTTGGCGTTTATCAAGTGTTGCAGAAATATCAGTACAAGAAGAACGCGAAATAATACCGGCTCCATAATAATGGCGGTGTTATTAAGTACCGCCCGTGTCATTAAGGTAAGTGCTCTTTACCTTTCCTTACAGTTTTTATTCCCATCGACCGTGACGCACGAGTTAACCACGGTATTCGAGTATCTTCGCAATATTATCTCCCGAGATAACACCATCGGCCTTTAGAAGAAACACCGGCTGCTTTTCAGCGAAATAATTTATTAATCGAACGTCTCGCTGGCAAAATAATATGACTTTTTGTTTTATCCAGATAAATGCATACACTTACCGTACCGCTCCTTACCGTACAAAAGAAATTATTTTAATTAAAAACATGATTATTATTTTCTTTAAGAACTTTAATTTTAAATAAGTGTAAAAAACTTAAATTTAAATAAGAATCCGATACCATATATATATATTATTTTAAATATAGATTTTTATTTAAAGTTAAGTTTCTTTTATAATTATTTAAGATAAAAATAAAAAAAATAAAATAATGTTTTTAATGAAAATAATTTCTTTCTTATCTAATATTAAGATTATATTTATCAATAATATTTTTAGTGAATTACTGAAATATTAATCTTAATATCCGATCTTAAATGTTAATCTAATATTAGATCTCTTATTTCTCGCGCAATTCTCTCAATAAAGTATTACATATTACATACTGATGTTCACTGATGTGAGTCAAATTGAGTTGAAAATGACAGCAATCGATAAAATAGCGCGTTTAGGAGTTGTAAAGCAATTTTGTAAAGACGCGAGGGAAGGCAGCATGTCGTGACAAAGGACCATTGTCCATATCCTTTGAGCATGATTGACATCTGTTATACAGCGAAACTCGGACGACTCCGAAAGTGGTTTCGGTTAGGCTTGCGGTTTTGGCGGGCGCAGCCGTGCCCGTTTACGTCGGCTTATAATGTTGACCACGTGGCCGTCGTAGTGCGATATTTAATATCGCAAAACGAGAGAACAACGATCGCGCCAGAACAGAGGGCCAAACAAGATCACATGACGGCTCGCAATGGGCCAAACAATGAGGCCTTTGATGACCGCCGACTATGCTCGAACAGACAAATACACAATGGTAACGGGGTCGAAGATTTTGAGAACAGTTTTGACTTTTCTCAGATCTCGCTGCAGCATTACACGCGTAAAATTTCACAGTACAAACAAAACAAATGTTATCTCTCTAAATCAATAATTACTCTAAAATTACACGATTTCACTAAAATATATCTGAAAGACTTTTTGCGCTGTTCATAAAATAAACAATGTCATGCTTACAAGTGATTTTAAAAAGTTTTTAAAAAATGTGACAAAATGAAAATTGGAAGATTGAAAGTTATAAGAATTAAAATAGGAATTGAAAAAAATTCGAAATAAAGAGCTACAATCTACAAAAAAATTAAGACTAAAAATACTAAAAATACCAAAAGTTCAACAACTGGAGAATTCATAACTCTCCACCGAGGATAGTTTTGTTATTCTCGCAGTACATGACAATGGGTAAGCCGTTTATCCTGTTCGCCGGTTATTTCAAGACTCGCTATACAGAGATTCGCGTGTAATTCGATTTTCTTTATACCGGCAGACAGGCATACGCCTCACTGCCCTCTCAGTCGCCATGGCGACCATCTCGAAAAGACAGCGGCTTAATTAAAAGCTGATTCGTTCTCCACCTTGCCAATTTTCTTAGGATGGATACCGCTTGAAACCACTTAATCGCCCGACCGCAGAAGTGCCACCAATTTACTGGGTATACGGCGCGTCTGTTCGAAGATTCTCGAGGGATGGAAGGCTAGGGAAGGAGTCGAAAGGAATGGAACGATCGCAGTTGGCACCCGGAACCTTCGAGCTAATCCCGAAATCAATCGAGAGACAGAACGTTTATCAAGTCACGATTACCCGAAGTCTGCTTCAGCTGCCAAACTTTCCAAACTTTCCACAAAGCTTCTTCATTAGCGAGTTTTGCCAGCGTTTTAGTTAACCGGCTGTTCGGCGGAGTTACTAGAAGATTCGTATGTAAATCCCCTCATCCTGTCGATCATATTCAATTATTTTGTTTTCTCATGTTTTCTTATTCGCTTATAGTTACTATGGTGAATGCTTTAAACGAGTAAAAAATCTAATTAAAAAAAATAGTAAAAAGTCAAGATTAAGATTAAAAAAACTATTTTCTTCATTAATGTATTCCCAAAGTTTCGTCTTGTTCCATTCACTTTTATACGTTAAAACACGGCAAAATAGAAAGATAAATTTTTACAAAATATCGATTAAGTATTTTCAACGCTGGAGTTACTTTTCAAGTTTCATTTTTACATAAACTATTTAATTAATTATTTTATAGAAACATGGATTGTCAGAAGTTTCTTATATAACTTCGCATAATTTTTACAACTAAACCAACATAGCATCTCAATCGAAATTCCATCACGAAAGACACAGGAAAAGCCGCGCCGTTTTTCTGCCATGTATTTTTCCGCGATACAAACAGCGACGGGCGAGTTTTTCGCGTCTCGTCGCCTCAGCGATTCCACGCGGCGTTTCGCGCATTATTTCGCCACGAAATTGGCCATTTTTTGTCCCGGTCTCGGCGCGGCCGACGGAGAGAGGTCGATGGAGAACGGTGAAGAGCGGGGGAGAGGAAGAGACGGAGAGAAAGAGAAAGGAAGAGAGCGAACGAAGGTCCGTAGCAGCAGCGTTACCCCTCGGATGAATATGATGTAAATAAATGACGAGCTGCCCTTAAGGGAGTGGATATTAGAGTGGGGGTAAGAAGTGTTATGAAATATAATTAGCGGCCGCCGCCACTGACTCGCGATGATTACAGGGCGGTGAGGCGAAAGTCGTACGGCGCGCGATAGCGGCGGAGAGAGGGAGCCGGGCAGCGGGATAGATTTCCTGGGCTACAAGAGAGCTACTACCTTCTTGCCTTCTCTCTTACCACATTCGCGCGAGCGAACGGCCGCCGACACACGCGCGCGACTTTCACACCCACGAGAAAGATCGCAGGCGCGAGCAAGCAAGCGCTCGCGCGCGAATGCACACGCACAATGCTTACGTGTCCGTTTAGCCATTGGCGTCCGAAAATGACTCCCAAAGTTCTGTTTCAGTATTTCATCAGGCTTTATTATATCGCAGCATAATGGTGTGTAATGCGCGAAATAAATTGAATTAAAATTCCTCACAAACTATCTTTCAAATCTGAAGCTGGGATATCGGTCTAAATTTGAAAAGTTTTGTCTCGCAACAAAATTGTACATACTCATTATTAGACGTCGATTGTTTGTAAAATATTGTTGATAGTTTCCACATTTAGTAATTTTCTACAATATAGGATCTAGAATATTTAGCTTCTCCAAAATGGTGATTCTAAAAAAATTTTTTTACATTATACTTAATGACGTTAATCAACTTTCTGTGATTTAGATCGAAATAGCCTGGCGGTAAAGTAGTCTGAAATAAGTGCGAAATTTAATATTTACTTCAATAATTAATTTAATAATTAATTTTCCCCGTCTGGACATCCATCCTCGAATTCGATCGACATATTCTTGTTACGACACCACCGCCCCGTCTTTATGAATTTGTCATACCGATATCCAATCCTGACAAAGTTACATTATACACAGGCTATCGGCTATTAGAATTTAACAATAATATCGCGATTATCGGCTCCGCCGCAATCAATCAAACGCGTCTAGACGTTTAATTATACTTTGGCCGTCTTAAAATTATTCACGCTATTATAGAGATCCATCCGAAATAAGGACCGCGCCTGGTTGCAAGAATATCAAGCAAGTGGATTACGCCAATGTGCGGCCGCGTGGTGTGTACGTATGTACGCGAGCTTAATGGTCGCCGGGTATAGTAATTGGTACCGATGCTCCATGAACCGGTGTCGAGCCGGGTAGGTGGGCGGATCCTTGATCTTTTTACGGATTTAATGATCGACCGTTGAAAACGAACGAGTACGCGGCGAGTCCTTCTCGTCCTCTTCCTGCCGAAGCAGATCAAAACTTGTCATCTCGATAAATAAATTGCTCCCGCGACTAAAGTTGTCTTCTATAATCCAGTAGTTTAGATAACGTAACTACTATGTAGTCGGATTAATTCTAATAAATCAATGACGCCATATTTTCGGTAAACTGGCTAAAAGGTAAAATTAATTCTATTTTTATCAATTGTCTTTATAAAAGTAGATCAAATTATATTCAAAAAAAGAAGAAAAAATTGAAAAATGTTTTTATATCGCAATTATAAAAGATCAATGTTTTACAAAGCATCAAATCAGACTGTCGTAGTAGCTAAAAATTGATTCTATAAAATAATTCGCAAATGTGATATATTAAGATTAAAACAATTTAAAATATCTCTGAATAATCCAAAATGCTAATAAATAAATAAAACTTTGATACATTAATACCTAATAATGACGCAGATAATCGCCTATTCAAAAAAATATCTCGCATCGTGTAAAATTAAAGAAAAGTAAAATTAAAGCAGAGAGGAAAATTTGCACCTCTGTCGAGGATTTTATCAGAATCGCTAGCGCTTATTATCGCAAGAGAAAAAAAAAAGGAAAACCCTCGTCTGGTCGCGAAAGCATCGATTAAGCTAAGGGGACTCGGAGGGCGACTCCGTGATGTACCTAATTTATTAGCAGCCATTCTCCATAACGTTTATGGCGACCGGGAGCGTCCTGCGCGATCGTCTTGTCTTGACGTACCGCCTTTCCGGAAAAGTATCCCCACAAATTTTTACGGTGCCTCGCGAAATAACTCCGGGACCGCGGCTTTCCACCGAGGGAAAGGCTGTTTAAGGGCGTCTTATTCGGGGGTGGGGGAGAGGGAGAGAGAGAGTAAAAGCGCGTTACGGTTGCCAAGAAACGACGCCGACTTTGATCTGAAATTGCGCGGCTAAGTGACTGCATCTGCAGAATGGTGTATGAAATTTTTATGCAAATTTAGAACGCGATGTAGGCCACCGGTATAAATAACGCGGTGCGCTTTTGTGGCCAAAATACATCTGTGGGGGGAGGTGTAGGATATATTCAGGGTCCGAAGCGATGCGTCGCGTTTACGATCGCCGAAGGCGACGAGGGGGGGCGGACGGTAAGAGGTGGATGATGATAATAGCCGAAACGATGTACTCGATGAGCAAAAAGCGATGCCCACAAATGGATTAAAAATTTCAGACGGCACAAATCGTTGGTAAAATAACTCACACAATATCGAATTGTCAAAGCATTTTAAGAGAGGAAAGATAATTAACGGTTACAATATTCAGAAACTCTGAGGTATCATAAGTTTGCAAAATTTTAGAGTAGCTGTAAATTATGAAATTTTAAATGAGAAAAATGTGACGTGTTTATTTTTAATAATTAATATTTAATCAAGTAATAAAATCGTGGAATCTGCCGATTCCTGGATATAAAAATCCAAAAATCATAGAACCAGCAAATTCGAGAAGACGAAGCATACTCACTCCACGACGGCACGCGAATCTAGCTGGTAAAACTGGAATAATAAATTGAAAGGACTGCGCGAGGGAGCTACTCAACCTACCCCTTCTTAACCCTTATATCCCTTTTCGCCCGCGCCGCCGGAATATCCGACATATCGTGGGATATTCGGCGACATATGCGTATGTGCACGGAGAGGCAATATGCAGAGAGAAATGAGAACACGAAACATACCGAAAGGTACATGGAAGAGAAAGTAAAACCCGATTCACACTTGCAATTTAATTGCAATAAGGAAATTTAACAAGCGCTATATGGTTCCACATAGTGAGTAAATAATCACTTAAATCTATTCAAGTAAAATTTTGCAGCAAAAATGGATCTTAATATAAATTTAAAAAAACAACTCATTTTGCATATCTTACAAACTTAATCTGTCAAACGCCAATTGTGCTGTGCAAAAAGAGAAACTTTATTTTATTATAAAAAAACTATAATATGTAGTTTTTTTATCATCACAGTGTGGCTGTGGTGATATATTTATAAATATTGTCAAACGTCTTTACGATAATAAATAATGCAAATTTTGTTTAGAGAGGACTCAAAAATTGCGGAACGGACTCGCAGATCGAAAGCGCAAATCGGCCTTAAAACGACAGTATGGCGATGTAGTCCGGCCACAGCTTGCGGGGATGCGAACCCGAGGCGCACCCCACGAATGTTAACGCGCTGCATTAGCCTGGTATTGGTTAGAAACGCGGGGGCGAGCAATAATTCTGATAACGCAGCATGTTGTCATGTTGCGCGGCATACGAAATGGTCCACGCGCGCCTTTATGGGAAAGACGCAGCCGCCCTTACTCCGCACTTCGAGCCACCCTTCACCGACAAAAGACGTGATGCTCCTCGAATAAAAGCTTTCGCGCAATAATGATATTTCTACTAGCGCCACAATAATAAAGTTTGTTATGATATTAATGTATACACCTTTTACTCAAGATTGTAATTTTGATTTGAAAAAAATTCGACACAACAAAAATTATAAATATATATTGCCAGAAATTTATATATATGTATATTCCATCAAAGTTATTAAATTAATATTATAGAAATAATTTTTCATCAAATTCATTGTTAAATCCATGTTGAGAAAATTCTATATTTCCTTGAAATTTCTAAATCAATATTAGAAATTTGATTTTTCAGTCTACACTTAGAGTTCGATTCAATTTTAGATTGATTAAGTAGAACGTAATAAATGACACAGATATTCAAGAGCGTAAATAAGAGTTTACGACAGCATTTGCAAGATTCCGCGACGTCATCGCAACTCGCCGTGTGCTCAAACTTCCATACGATGGAGACGTTTTTCCGCAGTGGCAATATCGGATCCAATATCGCGGCAATAAATGGCCGGGGTATTATGTATCGGCCTAATAACGATCGTAATAAACTTACGAGTTACTTTATGAGACAACCCGACCGCTTGTAGATGGCTTCGACTGCCGCGCCAGGTGACGCGTGCAGTAAAAATTTCGTCAATTTTATTTCGTGTCCTTAAAGCCCTCGATGAGGCCACGAGACGCTTTTTTACTCGCGAGCAAATCGCGCCGACTTCATCGAAATTGAAGTACGGGCGAGGAAACGGCTGTTTCCTTGGCGATCTTCATGCGATTGCGCGGCACGTTCCAAGCCGCGCTCTGTCAAGCGCGAAGCACGTGATTCAATTTGTGAAATTTATGACAATACAGATGTTCATAAAAAAGATAATAACAAATTGATGTAGTAAGTTAGCAGCATCGATGTAGTAAATTAGTTAGAAAAAAGATACATCAAAATGAAATATATATATTGCCAACATTTGTTTAAGTATTTAAAAATGTAATCGATAATATATTTATATATTTTATTCCTTTATAATAGAAATTCTTTTTCAATATTGTATTTTATACTTTGAAATGTATGTAATTATAAGTAACAAAAAAGCACAAGCAATTTAATAAAAATAGAAATAAATGTTTTGGCAACAATTGAATTGTTAATCTCATACTTAAAAATGAAATAACATTACTAATTATTTAATAAAGATTCCTTACTGTGATTCTTATAGTGAAATCTTTGTTAAAGATTTTACACTCGTGAAAAATGTATTTTATATCAAAGGTTCAGAGAAGAGCTCGGTGAGGGATCTCTTGTTTTGACGTAGCCGATTTAGACTCGCGAGTGAGATTAAACTGTTTACGGTTAAAACTGCTGCGAATTACACGCGTCCGCTGTAATCCGTGATTTATGACCGCAAAGATCGCAAGAGGGGCGAATTTGTCCCTGATCCAAATCTCCGTGGAGAATTTAACTGTGAACGGAGGGTGGTTTATGTGCACCCCTTGACTCGTGCCATTGGTGCATCCTAGATCGTTTGATTATATTCTAAGATTGTATTATATCTCGTTAAATATACCGTTAAATACATTCAACAATTTTTTTATACCACAAAACTTGAAAGTAAAACTTAAAAAATCAAAAATTAAGAAAAGAAAAACATTTTCGATGCAAAAGCTTCAAGATTCGAATGTTAAAACAGTTAAAACAATAAAAATTTTATATTAAAATTCTGAAATAAAAAATTCGAGGTTGCGAAAGTTTGTAATATTAAAAACTTTAGTACGTCAAAAATGAGGTTTATAAATGGTATTTATAAACTGCCTAAGATTTTTAACGTTTGCCGAGATCCAATAAATTAAACGAAAGCGCAGCATGTTGTAAATGTAAATGACTTTCGCGTCTCCGTGTATATGCACGGTCGCGTGCACATTGACAGGTATATACCGGGTGAGAGCGCGATAAGTTGGTCGACGCAATAGAAAACCCGATTTAACGGCAGTAAATCTTCCGATCGTGGGATTTACGATTTAATAGGAGCGCGACATTGAGGGGGGGAGCAGTCGTGACGAAATTAATGAAATCGCTCTTGCGATTTTTTCTCGAGCACACGACGGCGCTCTAATCCACGGATTAGAGATCGGATCGACGTGCGTGCAGAATCGGAATTTTATGATGCTCCGACACTCCATTCGTTCCTAAAGCACATTTCTATCGCGCGCTATCTCATGGTCGTTTCGATTGCAGCACCCCTTAAATGAAATTTGCGGCAACTCGAAGTCTTTATGTCCTAGAATGAAATCGCGCAAATTCGAATAGATGTCGAAATTGTTGTAAAGTTACGATTAAACATTTGCGAGAAACGAAATGTGTATAAAAAAAAAATGCCGAGTTTCATGACATGTAAATTTCAATTTCTATAATCTCCACTGCTATTAATACTGTATCGAAAATTTTCAATTATTCAGCGATAAAATATTCAACAATGTTAATCCACTTCGAAACAGTGCAGAGTGAGAGCTTTAATCTTATAACGCGGCTTCTTTTTAATTCGTCGCAACGATTTCACGTAATGACATTTGAAGACTTCTCATTTTCTCGCGCATCCGGATACTGGCGACTTTCTCGCGATCACGATTTGCAGGTCGATTTGCAGACTGGCCTTTGAAGCGGACCGCCAGCACGTCCGCGCTAAACGCGCGGCCCGAGTTAAGAAAACGCACTGAGAGGCCACCTAAAGTAAATTGATTCAAATTAGTTCCCAATAGCATGTAATAACGTGGGTTCCCGCGGCGTCTCTGTACCCTCCCATTTCGCCTTAGATACGTCATTATATCGGTCGCCGCCTAATACTTAGGCCGATAGGTGATATAACGCCAGAATTATTGCCTGCATACCGGGTGAACCATCACGTACGCGCCGCCACGTAACGTATCAGAAATTGCGCCGCGCCGCGATCGAGGATAGGAAGACAAACGTCGGATTAAACGCAGCCTCGGATCGCAGCTTGCCTTCGATTCAATTTGCGAGCGGAGAATCGCACAGGACACGAAGAAACGCCAATGTACTGCTTCAAAAGGTCGATTTTAGAGAAGTGTACATTTTGGAAAAATTAAAACTTGAGTAAAATTTTCATAGTTTAGAATTATAACATTAAAAAAAAAACAATAATTATCGAAATCATTTTTAACTAAATAAAAAAAGTAAAACTATAGTTGCAAAAAGTTCCATTCTGAATTCAGGTAAATCCCTATTATTCGTCCTTGCTGTATTTAGAAGCGAAGATGTTGGCGGGCATGTCGGGGCATCTCGATTATAGGCCTAAGTGACTATAATAGCTGTCGTCGCGCAGCGAGAAAAATAAATGAATATTCATGTCGCGTCACCGCGCGTCAATTCGTTCGGGTCCGAAAATTAGTAGACGACACGCTCCGATCTCGGCCCAACCGACGTCAAATCGCTCGCCGTCAAATCCAACGCTCCGCTGTCGTGCCTTCCTCAAAAGTCCTGCTTCATATTTATACCCGAAACGAAACTTTCGACTCGTTCGATAATTTCCTCGAAGAGATTTGTCCAGGCATCACGAGCGTTTTGTTACGATCCGGCACACACCTACGTTACGTTGGCGTTGGCAACCCTTTTAAAACGACCTCGCTCTCCTCGGACCCCGGGGAACTCGTTTTGCTCCTTTCGGGCATCCTCGAGACACAAATCATGCTTGAACGGAACCCTCCTGCTCTCAAGAACGACGAATTCGACCGTCCTCTTTCATGAGGTTTCAACGGCCACGCTTATGTGTCTTCACTGAGCCGTATTAGCGTTTTCGCTCGGACAATCATTGCGTTCGTCATTATACGCATCGCATATTTTATTAAAAAGTACTCACCGCGATAAACTATACGTATGTATATTTGATATAATATAATCGATGAAATGATAATCAAACTTTCTAATATAAAAAAAAATATAATTCAAATTTCTCTAGAATTTATAAGATACAAAATTATTACAATAAAAATTTCAGAAAAAATATCAAATGTTATTTATGCATCTTAAGTATTCTTAAAAACATATTTAAAGAATATATTGTAAATTTTGACAATAAAAAATAATAATGTATCTTATAGAAGATTGATAAATTCCAACAAGCTGTTTTTCATAATAAAATTAAGTCAAATAATAAATGACACGAGTAATTCGAACCATGTAAATCACTAATAAAAAATAGTTATAAATTTCTTTGATACACTCACCGCTTTCGGAGATTCTTTGTCCATGCGGTTCCTTTCACAGCCGTCAGTATCGAACTTCGAGCTGCATCATCGAGCTTCTGAAAAGAAATGATACATACATAAATACATACACACCTCATGTTGAATGCATCACGCGAGCTTTCCCGTAACAACCGCTATCATTTTTCAGTGCGGTGGATTAATTTTTCTATTGCCTACCGCCTACTACGAGGCTCGCGTGGAGTGCCGAATCGTCTAATCTTATTCAGAACGATTCCAGGGAGGCCGTCGAGTCGAGCGGCCGGAATTAGTGTTTTCATTGCGGCAGCCACTCGAGAAGCTGCTCTCGCTCTCGTGTGGCAGTGCGAGTGTTTCGGTGCCACTCGACTTGCCGACGGCCGCCTCCTCCTCCTCTTCAAATATCGAGAACACCCTCGACCCTCGTCCGGGCCGGAAAACACATTTCGTGTGCGCGACAATGACCGGCAACGATTATACGGTAGCGCCGAAAACAACATTAGCGTCCGCGACCACTCGACGAAGAACGGCCGCTCCTTCGCCGGATCGCTGACAAACGATGACGCGATGCATCCTCCTCGTGCGGTTAAAAAAGGAGGTAGGCACCTCTCTCTGTGAAAGGATGTAATTTTTTCTCAAGCGTCTCGGATCGTACAATAGAACCGAACGATCGGCCAATTCGTCAGCGTCTTATTAACCAGTGCGCGCGAGCGAGCAATCGACAGCGCGTGCCCTAAAAAAATTTACATATTTTAAATTACTTC
The DNA here is from genome assembly GCF_040581485.1 of Linepithema humile. Classification (NCBI taxonomy): domain Eukaryota; kingdom Metazoa; phylum Arthropoda; class Insecta; order Hymenoptera; family Formicidae; genus Linepithema; species Linepithema humile. The sequence continues at coordinate 2,949,475 of NC_090128.1, read as the reverse complement.
TCTATATATTTTTTGTCTCTTTTTTACAAAAACAAAAGTTAATTAATATTGGCCAATTTTTCAAGTGAGAAATATTTCACAAGCTAGATCAAGACTTTAAATCATTCATTTTTCGTTCAGGCAAAAAAAAGAAAAGAAAAATCTGCATGCTGAATATTTTAGCAACCGAGAATCAAAGAATCAACTATCTTAATCTTAGCGATCTTTTGAGTACCTCCACTGAATACCGAGATAGCGAGTTTCGCAACAAACGAAACGTTAAGAGCAGGAACGCGACTTTTCCAAGATTCCCGCTGCGCCGAGCGGAGAACATCGAAATGTAGCGTTTAATGTATGCGGAGTTCCAGTCTGCCTCGCTCGTCAGAGTCCGAGCGAGTTGAAATCCGGCCGAGAGACCTCCAAAGCGTATCCGATCCCTCGGCACCACGGTGATCCGTGAAACATCTTGTTAGCTCTGTATAAACGGATGAAGGGCAGGCCTCATATAGGGTAGATCACAAATAACCGGCCGCTATCTATTTTATTGTCACGGATCCGTGCGCAGCCGATGACTCCGGCGCGGCGCGGCGCATCGCCGCTGGATTGGCTCTCCCGGCCGGGGAAAAAAATCACCTAACCTCGCAACATATTTTAAGCGCGCCGCGAGAGATTTATGTCATCCCCGATCTCTCCGAGGATGAGAGACAGAGAATCAGAGAGTTCGCTACTGTGTTGCAGCGCTCGTCTTTTGAATAGCGAGTAATACCAACGCGTTGCGTCCGGCCCGCTATCTGCCCCGCTCCGAATGCCACGTCGTGTATTTAAAATTTAAATCCTCGCGTGACTCTTCAACTTCTGTCTCTTTCCCCCGCGATTTAGAAATATAGCGGAATCCGAGTAAAGCAATAATTTACATGCACAGCGATAATGGTGATGTGATATCCAGTACAGCATCTTCTCATAAGAGGAACAGCTTCGCGACAAATACAAATTTCGATAATGTTTAATAACAATCAATTTTCAGAATAACTTTGTAAGATGTGGCGCTGGTAAACCTCGATTTGCCACATTATATTTTCCACAGTTCTTATTCTTTTCCACATCATATTACTGGTGTAAAGCTAATCAACTATGAATTAAGACTCGAAATTGTCGTAAGCGGTCGATCAATCTGCAGCTTCGGAAGTAGCTAGTTGAAGTTGCACGAACGAGCGCGTCTCATTTCTGCATGCAACCGAGGAAGGAACGTCCCGCTGGCCATCCTATCTCATTAGCTATCGCATGTTCGTTCCCATGATCGCCGCTGACGTTGAAACGTGGCATCTTCGTGCCATTAGATAAAATCCACCGTACCTAGAGATCATCAACATCATTATCAGCGTAGTCATCGCCGGGTGGCGCTAGCGTGTATAATCTCAGTACGTCGACTTATCGGAACGCGCGAGCCTTCTCTCTCTCTCTCTCTCTCTCTCTCTCTCTCTCTCTCTCTCTCTCTCTCTCTCTCTCTCTCTCTCTCTCTCTCTCTCTCTCTCTCTCTCTCTCTCTCTCTCTCTCTCTCTCTCTCTCTCTCTCTCTCTCTCTCTCTCTCTCTCTCTCTCTCTCTCTCTCTCTCTCTCTCTCTCTCTCTCTCCTTCTCTCTTTAGAAGCAGAATTCCTTTTTCTGGCACTCTATCTGCGCGCTGTATCGCATATTTCGCATCTTACCATTGCAACACAAAGACGCAATCGTGCCGGCAGGCTCATTGTTTGACGCGAGGATTCGCAAACACCGCTCGAGACGATCGCGTTAACAATAATCACGCGGGACACGTGAAAATCTCAAAATAATTGACCGCCATCGAAACCGCCAATCCACGCAACTGCACTTGTCGCGATCTATCGAGCGATCAATGTTCACACTTTGTTTTCAGTAGCCAGATATCGTGTGACAATTTATGAAAAATACTTTGTGATTATATTATCCGTTTTGGACACAAGTACGGATGCTCGGAGAAAGATATACCGAGAGAGATGCCGATGAAAAGCAGTCTCCTCCCTCGCTTTTCTATCCGTCGGAGATAAAAAAAAAAAAAGAAGAAAGAAAAGAAATCAATGATATCCCGGTATCTCCGTGCGCGCGCGAAAGCTCCGGTGCCTATTAGAATACGTCAGGCTCTCCTCAAGGTAACGTCCCGTCATTTTTTTTTTTTCTCCCGCGTCCGCTATCGGACCCGTGGATCGGTGCATTCGGTTCAGCGATCCATCCCCCCCCTCCCCCCCCCGCCTCTCCCTTTCCTACCCTCATCTCGCTCGCGAGCCGCTGGTAGCTCCGGCGTACACGCACACGCGCGCACGAGGGTGGGCTGACGAGTGGCAGGTTGTACCCGGAATACCCACCGCGGTGCCTCGCTCAGTGGGGTCTCTCTCCTCTCTTATTCTAAGTGCTGGCGAAAAGAGAAGGGAAGAGAAGAGAGACCGTGAGGCGAGCCGATGTTATCTCCCCCATCTCCCTCCCCTCCCCCCGCCCCTCGACCCCTCTGGTTGGAGAGGGATAAAAGCTTAAGGCTGCAGCCAACTACGATGATACCACCGGTGTACGAGAGTGTCAGAACGCTTGAAGCCTCGAACGAGGGCCTGCAACGAATGCGTGGTACGAATGAAACGCAGAGGGAAGGGGCTCGGGGCACGCGGTGAAGGTGGGGCGGGCGGGCGGGAGGAGAGATCTTAAAGAAAGAACCGGGGGAAGGGACGATGCTCGAGGGGCAGATCGGAATGCGGTGACCAGCAGGCAGTGAAGAAGGCTTCGTATAAAAGGAAAGAGTTAGACTGATGAACCAACAGAGACAGAGAGAGAGAGAGAGAGAGAGAGAGAGAAAGGGAGAGAAAGAGAGAGAGAGAAATTCGATAAGATGGAGAAGTGGACTAACCTTGCGTGGCCAACGCCAGGGGACAGTGACGTACCCCCCGCGGAGGAACGCGCCGACCATATACATACTTACTCGCTTATGGTCGCGCGGGAGCGGGCTCTCCTCCTTTCGCGAGAACAGCGAGCGCGGTGGACGAGAGCCCGCTGAACCCCGTGCGCGCGCCCACCCAGCGCTTAACAACGCGTAGACGACGCGATCACGCTGACCGGACTTCGCGAATCGACCGGACGTGACGCGATCGTGCGAAACGATGAGGCGAGGAGAAACGGTTTACGAACCTGGCAGCGAAATCGCCGTCGTTTCTCGTTTAACTTTCTAATTGTGTTTGTGTCGAATATATGTTATTACGACTGGACAAATAAGATACGAAAATGTAATTTATCGTTACTGTTCTTGCCCGTCGCATCTCTTAATATACAAATTTGTGATTATTATAAAATTATGAAAAATATGCCGCGAACTGTTGGGGTAACATGATGCACTCGAAATTTATTATATTAAATTGTGTGTGGCGTATTATTATTATTGTGTACTTTGAAAAATCATATTTTAGAATTTTTTAAGTAGCTTCGAATTTTTCAAATAAATCTGTCGGGCGAAGCGCAGCTTCGAAAACGAATACACGAGTTCAGTGATTTCGGAACCCAGAAATGCATGCGCGAATAAAACAGGCAGCGGCCGAACGCTGCTAACCGATCGAAAAAAATTGAAAATTGCAAACCGGCCGATGTTCATCAAGCTAATTAATATCGTCCACCGATCGATCTACATTCCGAGAGATTTATCAAGACCCGAGCCGCGCCGCTCATCGTCCTGACTTATTAAGTCCGCCTGACCCCGCGTATGCCCGATCGATCGATCGATCGGTCGTTCGTTCCGCAGGTCGACTAGCAAGCTGTGAAACGATGACGATTATACAAATAGCTGATGGTAAGAATCGTCGGCGGGGGCGGTAGATAACGAGGATGATGACAGCAACGATGATTTAGTGCTGCGCGCAAGTTAATGGCTCGAGAGGCCCGAGAAGCCCAAGAGAGGCCCGAGGGGCTCCGGACGTTATTCTCTCTCTTCGGGGCCATTCACAACAACTCGCCGGGGCCCTACGCTCATCATGCGGACCCCCCGCGGATTCCGCATGAAGCTTAACCCCAACGTGCCAATTCATTTCACCTCGCGCCGGCGTTAGGCCTGGTTTATGGTAGCATTTACAATTATAATCGGCCCGTTCGGTCGCGATGAATGAGAAATAAAAACCGCGTGGAAAAAAAAAGAGGACGCGCAGTACGAAAACGGAGGTGAATGATGCAGCCTCTCCGGTAAACGAAAGGCCCCTTTTTTTTTTCGGGCCCCACGACACCTTCGTTTCATCGCGAATGCCGCGAGAGCAAAATTATCGTCGCCGCTTTCGTTGCGGCAATAACTATTACTTATCCCGCGAAGGAGAGCCGATAGCGGTCGCGTTTAAATATCAACAATTTCCGAGAGACGAGTAACGGCGATAATTAAAGAACGCGACGGCGCGAGTGGAATTCCGCGGAGAGACTGCGGGAACAATCGCGTCGTCGGATCCGGTATGAAGACGAAAATTATCGCCCGGCTGCCGGTGTCGGGGCAATAACGATCATTCACGTAAGAAAGTGCCGGCGATCGCGTGTTTCTAAGGCGAACATTGTCAGCCCTTTGCACTCGGAGCCCGTCTCCATCAAGCCGAGTGATGTGAAATGAGAATATTCCCCAGAGATTCCCTCTGTGAATGGAGAACGTTCTAAGAGCATTCTCAGAATATCATCCGAGATGATGAGAATATTCCAAAAGCATTCTCCGAAGATATTTCGAGAACGTTCATAAAAAAAGGAATATTCCGTGAAACTAATAACGACAGATTCTTTTCCGCAATTGATCTCATTTTCATTTTCGCAAGTGCAGTTATGTTTTCGGTGTACTATCACAATTCCACGATTCCAATCCTTTACACGTGTACTCGTATTACTTGTTCGAGTTTTGCCGGAGAAACTCGACAGCGATCCTTTTTTTAGTTGATAAAAAAATGTCAAGAAACGAAGCTATTGACGCGGCTGCATACATTTGATTCGAAGATGTAATATAAATGCCGGATTAAATGCGGCACATCTACATGGACATCCTTTCTAGGAAAAGAACGATTGTCTCGGCGACGGAATTTATGATAGAAAATATATTGCCCGTCGCGACCAACATCCATTTCACCAATCAATTCTTCGATTGCGTTTCAAGCGCGTCCGATTACGATCTACCTTCGTGGACGTGGCGTGACACCTCCGACGGATCCCAAAAAAAAAATGCTGCGGATAAAAAGGGGAGGGGGGAGGGTGGAGGAGACTCTCCTCAGGAATCATCGGGCCCCGGAGGTCAGGGCCGGTGTGTGAAAAGGTTTCAGGCAGCAGGTGTCTTCGGGCATAGCGAGAGAGAGATGAAAATCTCGCATCGGTATTTATCATCCGAAAAATCCCGAGCCACGCCCATACTTCGCTGGCCACAAATCAATCAATGAAGAGAGGACACGGCCGAGGAAGATGTGGAGTGAGTTTTATTGGTTATAGTCTATCGATTTAAACGTAATCTAAGTAGACGGACAATAAAAAGAGTCCCAAAGATGCAATAATTCTTTCGGTGCCAACTTTAACAGTCAACATTTCAATCTTAAAAGTTTTTCATCCCTTTCAATCCTTCCTAAGGAAATATAAATTCTTCTGATTCTTTTGCAGGAATAATCAATTTAATTTAATTTAAAAAAATTAAATTAACATGAATGTCCACAGTAGCCGGGGTGCTAATTTCTATTCAATTCGGCAATGCGATTGCCTTCCCAATCACTCAAATTGCAAATTATGATATTTAAATGTGGCCGCTATATCGATTTCCTTCGCGGACCAATATATTCAAAATCAATTAATGTAACAAATTAACAGAAATAATCAATTTCTTAAGAACAATACTTACGTATACAAGAATCCACTCGACGAGTTGTGATCGCCCTCTCTGAAACATAAAATACGACGAATTAATTAGAAGTTATGATTAATGAGAAAATTAATTTTGTTTACTAAAATGCCACTACATTCAAGAATGAATATTTTCATGATATTCTTTTAGCGTATACTATAAAATAAAATAAAAAACCAGAAGACAGGTATGTGTGAGGACCTGTTGAAGGTTAATGGCCGGAGCGAGAGGGAAAGAAGAAAATATTACTCATGTTCCGACTTCCCCGAGTTAAAACCGAGGCAAGCTGAATTCAACGATCGAGAAATGAGCGAATCGAATTGTCGTGCCCAATCGGCCTTTGTATACGATCCACGGGCTGGCTCATTTGTCGTGTTAATAATTATAAGAAGGTGTGACCCCTCACTCGCTACACCTACGGACAGCGATATTTATGAATCTCAAGCCATGAGCCGAATCCTTAAGGCCAGGTATTCTCAACTCGTACGATAACCGACATTTTTATTACGGCGATATCGTTAATTTAATTCAATTGTGCTCAATTTATTTGATTACTATAAGGCTTCATGCCTTAATTATTCTTCTACTGTTTTTTGAAAATAAAGATTATGTTTTATAATTTTGTTTCTTTATCCTTATTTAGCAGTAAAAACAGTTTAATTATATATTTTATTAATATGTATTTTAACTTAAAAATCAATTTTTTTACAGATTTTTATTATTTTCTAATAATATCTTTTCATTACTTTCCAACAATGAAAAATGAAAAAAGTTGTCATATTTCGGCTAAAGAAAGAAATGTACGAGTGTTTTGGATGTACGAATAAAAAATGCACCGTTCTAACAACAATAATGAACATACAGGATTTGGAATTGTGGAATAAGTGTTAAAAGCGGGTTGGGAATCTCTGCCTTCGAGGCATATACATCGGGCCTCCGGGAACCGCGGGGGGCAACGTAAACTAACCGCCGGTTAATTATTGTCCTCTCGCTCGGCGGGCCCGGGATCTTTCTCTACGCGCGATCTGCGTCCCTCTCCCCGCCGAGGCCTCACACGGGCACGGTGGCACGCCGGATCGACGGTGGCTGCGGAGGCAAGGTACGGACGAAACAACGGAGGACGAGAGCGCGGGGGGGAGGGGGAGGGGGAGGGGGGGGCTCAGGGAGAAGCAGTCGTCGGAGAACGCGAGGACTCCCGAGAGAGCCCGCTAAGAACCAGTACTACTGTGGTAGCATTCAATTAGCCCCGCGGCATGTGAAATATTATTGTCCGCTTCGTTTCATACACTCGATTTTTAAAAGGGGAGAAAGAAAGGCATTACGCCGACCTCCTAACATATTTCACTACTGAATCACCCCTCCCCCTCCCCGCTTGGTCTCCCCCCCCCCTCCCACCCTCGTCATGTCTCCACTCGGAGCCACCGTTGCTCGACCACCGAGATTCTCTTCGCGAGCAATCGTCCCGCGATTTTGCCGCTCAGCTTTGCGTGTTTTTCTTCTTCTCGAGTCCGCGCGCGGAAATCCGAGTGAAACGAGTATCCGCGCGAACGCAATTTCTTCGAAGGAGGGAAGTGCAATCTTCTCGCGAAAAATTGAAATTAAATATTAAAGTGGTTTGTATTTTCAGGTAAAACAGCCGATAATCAGCTGTTTATGGGAGCTTCTTTCGAGTATATAAAAAGTAAAAAAAATATTATCGCGGACAAATACGGCGGATACAGTACGCAATCAAGATGTACGTAACTGAACTGTAACAGAAAAAAATCCATAGATTTCCAGGGCTGCTCGTCAATCGTGGGAAACGACAATTTTCTCGATCTCATTGTTCCTGCTCACAATGAAAGAGAACGGATAATGCCGCAATACGATTCGTAATGCGACGCGCGTGTCGCAATTGCTTTGCCGTCGTGAAAGTCTCCCGAGGCTGAAAAGGCCAAATTTGATTGGCCTCCGATGCGTCCTTATTCCACCGAACGAGATCGATGCCGGTATCTACCAAGGAATTGTAACTTTTACGCATTTGAGTGTAAAATCTTTGCGTTCGAAATGCTATGGCGTTTCAACGTGTCAATTCCAAAGTTCATGCACCTTTGTTTTGTACAGCTCTGATATTCGTAGAATGTATAATTTCGAAAATTTGCATGTTCTGCATGTACACACATGCACACACTTTTAGAAGTATGATTTAAAAAAAAAAAACATGAAAATAACGGAGTAAATGCATAAAAAATTACTAATAATTCCGATTGTTACAGGCCATCTACCTAATTCGAGCACAATTCGATGCACGAATACGTGACGATATGTAAAGTGATATGCGTCGATGAAATTCCGCGCTGTACGAGCCGTAACAATTACGCTAATGCACCCGCTGTAATTGAAACGATCAATTCCCAGCAGTCCTTTCCAAATGCGAGCTAAGCGCGCCAGTCACGAACGAGATAATAGCAAACCGCAAATTTTCTTAATGACAGACTTCTTATTCGACATGAGGTAGCCGGCAATTAACTATGCATGATAAATAGAAGTGGATAAAGCGCGCGCAAAATCTTCCAATAGAGAGAACACGTGAGATAATTTAGAATTGCTCCCGACAACTATTGTAGAGTTAATTGTGATGGTAAAATAAGAATGTTGCTAACAATTTTGCGGAAACAAAATTAGCAGTGATGATTAGCATCTTTTAACAATTTCACGACGATTATACAATAAAAAGCGATAATTTTTTAAAAATGTCACGTGCTGTTAATAAGCTTTTATTGCAGTTATTTAAAAAATTGCTGTAATGATCTCGATTAATTTTACATTATTTCTCGTGATATATTATCGCGGAATAAATTTCAAAATAACATAGATTATGCAATAAATATGTAGATATACATCAGGCATTTATTAAAACACTTGATTATTCAATTTGATGATTAGATTTTCAGCAATAAATAACAGCAAATGGAAAAATGTTTTTCTAAAACACAGTCCTAAAATAAGGAGTGTCAAAATTTAATTCTCTTGTAATGCTTAAATTTGTTATAGAAGTGTAAGTGAAAAGAATACGGTGCTGTATCTTTCGAAAACGTAGGATCGCAGAGACCTTTTTTCGTCAACTTGCATTTATAAATTTATAGACTGTGCTATACAATTCCACATTAAGTATTAAAAATGCCATCTGCATATTCCGTTGACTTCCGGTGGAACATCAGAAACGCGAGATGGTGGATGATGGACTAACCGACTAACTGGAAGTAATTAATAAGCTCCCGGGTAGGCATCCATAATCCAAATGGCGGTTTCCTAACTTCATATGAGTTAAAGACGAACCAGGTTGAATTAATTAGCGCGCACATCGTGAATCCCGAAGTGGAGATAATTAATTTTTAAGCCTAACGTCGCTAATTGATCGGAACTGCGGCGCGCACACACGCGAGCCTTTCGATCGTTCTCTAATATGCATGCGACGGGCGAAATTGCAAAGAGTCGCAAGTGTGATAAAGACAATGATATATAATAGTAACATATTTGATTATCTACAAATTGCTCAAATGAGTATTTTATTTATTTTATAACAGCAAAAGTATCGAATTTAATTATTCAACATATAATTTATCCAAATTCGATAAAATTTAATTCAACAAAATTATGTGCACTTATTCATAGCATATTATATCGATAATTATAAAACTAAATGCATCATTAATTAAGTCACAATGAGATATTTCAAAGAGCAAGAAAAATAAACTAAAAAATTTCCTTCAATTTACTAATTTAACTAATTCACATATTATGACACAAAGCTAAGTAACTTTCGCCGAATACTTTTGACGTTTCCTAATCAAGTAATACATTTTTCATTCGCTTGCAATAATTCAACTTCTTGGGGGAGGGGGAGAGGGGAAAATACTGACAGACTCAAATCGTTTGTCTGCGGTTAAACAGTTCGACGTGAAGGATTGACGATTCGCGCAGCCCGTCGACAAACTCAGATGCCTGCCTATCGTTTCGTCGAAAGATACGAACGCCAGAATGATATCCTGTCACCGTCGAGATGGGAGGAAGGATAACGATGAAGGTGCTGCCATCTGGCAGGACTCAGCCACCCCTGTGCAGGAAGTGACGAGCAGGCGCAGAACGTGCAGCTGCAGGATCCAGGACTGCGGAATCGGCGACGAGAGTCGGCCGAGATGGCAGGAAGCCGTTACGACGGCGATGGCGGAGAAAACAGAGAAAGCAGGAGGCGAGAAGAGGTGAGAGGAGGAGGAGGTGGAGGAGGAGGTGGAGGAAGCAACGATGGCGAGCACAAGATGGGGGGCTGGGGGGGAGAACGGGGAGGGGGTGGATGAGGCGTGTAATACGGTGCCTCTCCTTGCCGTCGACTTGTCCGCCAGATCGATTCGTTGGCGGAAACGTCGGTCTCGAGAATTTCACGGGGATTACCACTCGAACGATTCTGCGATTCGCTCCCGCCCGCCCGCCCGTCCGCTCGCTCACCGCGCAATAACGATGTCGAATCGAGAATTTCGCGCTATTCGACGAGAACGAGACGTTCGAACGTGAGGAAAAGTAAGTTAGACAGATGACGCGATTATGTACAATAAAAATACGGCAGCGGACAAATACTGTTCATCTATGATTCAATCGTTTATTCCGGCGCGAGATCGCGTCTTCTCGTGAAAATGTGACGAATTTTATTGACGCCGTTTCAAGTCTGCGATAAAAAAGCACCGTCGCGAAGAAGAGGATAATGAAGATATTTATAATTCTGATAATTTCCCCCGTCCGCTTCGCCGAACGTCTCTTTTCCGTCGTCATTTCCGCTGCGAATTGCACGGACAACACAGTTGCAAGTCAGAAATGTGACCGTGTCTCCGTGGCGGATTTCTTCAAATGTCAACGTCGACGATCATGCTGAGATAGTAACATTCCCCGCCGTCATATTCGCTCGCTCATGCTGAAGGGATTAAATCCTGAAGAACCGGAGGCAGATGGTTTCTACATTACGCATTTACTCGTGTTACGTGTTGCGTCGCGCGGCTTATTTTACAATGTAAAATGCGCAGCGTCATGAAAACATTCCGGTAGCATAACGAGCGCAAGCCGCGCTAACTCGATACGATATCGCCGTCATCTTTTCCACGTCGGTACTTAGGCGCTAAAGACGCGAAGATCGTCGATGATCGATTCTCGCGGAGCGGATGATCCGAGCGACGAAGCAAGAGGGGGATGTAAAAAGCGCGCGATACAGACTTCTATTCCGACTCGCGCGTATCGGCAGACCCATCTAAATCGTCGGGGAGCGCGCGGTCCGGTTAAGCCACGCTGGATTGGCGTCGGTGCGGATTGCAAGGGAAGGAAGAGGAAGAGGAGGAAACGTACGGCGGAAAGGCGAGTAGGAGATGGCGGAGAGAGTGAGGCGAGGTCCACGGGTCGGGCGGCGGGAGGGCGGTTCCAGAGATTGGTGGGAGCACCTAGCGCGAGGAGCTCGCGACAGGAGCAGCGTTGCCATCGAGTTGTCTGGCTGATTTCCCGCTTCGAGTCGAGCGGAGTCGTCCTTTTAGTGATCCCCAGAGGAGCCCGAGAGAACGGCGATGGGCGAGAGGGCGAGAGAAAGAGAGAGAGAGAGAGGCAACCGACCGGGTTGAGCAGCGGGCTGCCGGCGGGGCGCGCTCGCGAGGGTGCGCGATGCGGGGGCGAGAGAGTGTCGATGGCGGTCGGTCGGGGGTGCGAGAGCGGAGGGCAGCCGGGCTTCAGCAGGAGGGAGCGCCGGAGCGTGTAATTGAGTCCCGTGCGCGATCGCTACTTTATCGACCCCCTTATGCCGCTGCCTCCCCCTTCCCGCGCCCGTTGCCCCCGCGTCCCGCCAGCCCCCGCGACCGGAGGAAGCTGGCATTACCCCTGTGTGAACCCCGTCGCGTCCTCGCCCACTCCGCATCGTTCTCGCCACCCTGTTGTCCTCTCCTCTCCTCCTGTCGCCCTCGCTCGCTTTGAGAGCGTCGTACTATGTATACATATATATATATATATATATATATATATATGTATATATAATATATATGTACTCTCTAGCGTCGACTGTTCGAAGAACGACGACGACGACGACGAGGTCGAGACGGGCGCCGTCGAGTACCGGGGACGCGCCAGTCAAGTGTGTGTCAGCGTGCCCGAAATTGATGAAAACGAGCTGCCGGCCCTCCGCACGTATTCCTGCGGGATATCAGTATCACGACGGATACGCGCCAAGTCGACATTGAACATTTTTTGAAGATAACAGCGTTATGAGATAAATAGCAATTCCTCAAATGTTTCAGAATATTTTCGAAATACAAAATAGCTTCGAATTTATGAGAAATTTTCCTTGTTATTAAAACTCCCGCGCAAATTTCGAGTTACATTCAACTGTGATATTTTGGAAAGAAAATGCAAATTCTTACGTAACGAGTTTTGCGAATTATACAATTAGAGATTGATCACGTAGCCGTTAGAACGTGGTGAATGTTAATCCCGTTGCAGCGAACGATCGGTCTTTCAATCGCGGTATCGCGGCAGCTTTATACAACCTCGGCCAATTCGCGGCAAAGATGAATCTGCTTCCGCAGGCGCCGTCGAACATTCGTGCGGCGGTCAGTTGCGTATCATAAAATCCGTATATACCGCTATTATAAACGGACATACATCAATCCAGGCACATACATCAGCGCGTTCGACAAGAGACTCGAAGCGCGTAGATACGCACCGTTGCGTCGGATCGCTCGTTTGTCAAATTTTCAGAGATCTCTTTTCTGTTCGTCTTCTCCTCCCACGACCTCCATTTATCTCAGCTCATCTCGATCATTGACGAATTGCTGATACGAATCCGACACTCGGTATCATCTACATTGTCCATCGTTCTACGCTGAACGTTGAAATAATTTACGGAATATCTCGGTACATCAAGGAACAACGTATCAAGGATCTTGTTCGCGGAAATGATTTCCAATTCTAATGCAAATATGCAACGCGAACGATGACGCAACCGTTGCCAATCGAAGATCAATGATACATTGATGAGCGGTCTCGCGAATAATTAGCATACTTTTACGTAATGAGTGCTCGCTCGCGTACTCAGGCATTTCTCATTTCCTGTCCCGCAATTACAGTGAAACTATGATGGCGCATTTCGGCGCTTTCTCCTGGGAAACGATCGATCCTCCGAACGGTCATTAACTGATTGGAAAATGTACGTGCCCGTTACGTCGCGACCAAGCTACGAAAGGGTTGCGGCAATTTGCAACAAAATTAAATTGATTCAGTGCATGAGGGAGATGATATGGAGGCCTGACACGAAACGTCACGGCTCCGCAGCTCCCGTCCATTTCCCAGCGGAGCGGAAGAACCATGATTTATTCTATGTCGTGTACTTAACGTTACTACGCTTAACCCTTCCATCCTCAACCCACTTTCGAATATTTTAAACATTGCAGCTCGAGTGATGGTCTTTTGAAAAATCTTATTAATTTTCTAATTCCAGAAAGATTTTATCAAATATTTATATGACTCAAAATAATTTTACATGTTGCAATAAAATAGATTTTCATATTTTGCGTTTTGCGCGATTGGGTTGCGAACGATTCATAGATTGCAAAAATAAAAATTAATTTTTTCGTTATTATTTATTCAATACAATAATTATTTTCTTATCGCGTAAGATTCTATTGATTCGACAATAAGAAAATTTAATGAATGTTTATGCACTGAATCCACTAACACCGCCAAGTATCGCAAACGTCGAGAAATAGATTGCATCAATCTTCTTAAATTAAATATAACTTTCCTGAATATTTCGATTTACATTCATGGAAAAACAAAGAGGGCGAGAAAGTAAAGTGGCAGTCCAGGCACGAAACGTCACGGCTCATTTCTCTTCCGCGTGACAATGGAGGCTCGGAAAAGAATATTAAAACCCGGGTCGTGAGACGTTAAAACAGACAGAAAACGGGGCAAAAAACAACGCGAACCAACTACGATGAGGGCGTAGGAGAAAGATTAAACCCTTCAGTCCCGCGAGATCTTTTAAGGCGAGAAAGCAGCCGATGCGCATAATAGAGAAATGATTTGATTAAAATGTAAAGGAGGCACGGGCCTTTTGTTTGCGCATTTCACGGTTCGCCTGTAAAAAGCACGACGCCACCGTTAGACAGATGGCAGTCGCCGCACTCAATGGCCTGAGAAATTGGATCGCGTTTTAACTCCCTTACGTTTTCAGGTCTGAGGTGCAGATATCGAGTTGCCTTGCAGCAAACGGCAACGTGCAGACGAGGGAAATCCCAATTCCGAGAGAAAAAAAAAACGACACTTCTTCCCTCCGTATTCGCGCTCTCGCCCTCTCACACTTTTCTCCAAATCGCAAGTCGTCGTCCTTATCGAACAGCTTACTATATATCCTTCCAAGATACATCTCTTGAGCATTTATGAATATCGCAGCTTTCGAAAATATTAAAAAACAGAAATCAAATCAACAATATCAAAGCGTATATCATTTTAAAACTAATTGTAATAACGCAATAACTGTATTAATTGTGATATTAAAAACATATGGTAAAAATCCAAAAAACAAAAATTAAATTAAAAATCTAATGTTCAATATTTTTCAAATATCATTCTATTGTCACACACACACACACACACATAATTTTTTATACATATTTTTTTTTTATAACAGCGAAAGCAAATTCTGGACCGTTCTGCGGTTCCAAGATAATGATATATCATAATGACACGCGGCAAACTTTATACAAGGCGATATATTCAAGTAAAATTCTAAATTATCTATCCAAAAAAAAAAGACGCATATGCGGAATGAGGGAAAGTTAATTGCACAGTAACGCGCCGTTAAATGCAGTCGTCTGGAAGCCGATATAAATATAAATTCGAGAACGCAATTTACAAATGAACGTCATCTGGATAATACAGCGCGGATGGTAAAAAGCTAGAAGAACACTCGAGTGGCAAATTGCGGCGGGCACGCATGCTTTAAGCTAATCACAGGCCGAGCGGAGACCAGGAGCAATTTTCGTTATGACGAGCAATTAAAGGGTGGAGTGGGTGGTAATTTCCTATAAATTGTGTCGTACGGCGCGCGCTCACGTAACATACGCGAGCGGAGTAGCACAGCTCCATATAACCGTGACCGACGATCGACTGCGTTAGGATCAACCAAGATCCTCGTGGGAACGGCGACTAAAGCATCAGCATGACAGTCACGGAGATAGTTATAGTGACGGCGATGGCTAATAGCGATAATATTAACGAGACTGAACGTGGAATAGACAATGATGTCGACGATACTAATGGATTGACATATAGACAAGATCACTGGCAACGCTGATAGCGACAATGCTGACAATGAAGTAATCCTAATCGACAGCGATGGTAACGCCGTCAATTTATCGTATCTCTTTCGTTTTCTTATTTACATGAACTTGCGAGCGCATTAAATTGTTTATTACAATTTATCGCTGTTTATTGCTAGACTGTCTCGCATTTTATCGATTTCTAATCGAATAAGCTTTTCTCCTCTCGCTTGTCTGAAAAATTAAAAATTTACTACTGTTTTGCATACCAATTGCGCTCAACTTTTTCTTAAAGATTGCAATATCGATAACACAGATGGCACAGTTGGTCCGCCCTCAGTTTATTAATTTGAAAGAAATCTCGGACGGTGATCGTGATAATCGCAAGAGGGAACGACGACACCGTGTCACCGGCAGCGATGTGGGGCGGCGTAAACCACCGGCCGTGTCGGTACGCAACGTCGCATTTAGCGGCTCGGATCACGGCGGCGTGCCGACGCTGGGAGAAGCGGCGACTCCTCGTATTGTAATCTAATCGAACGGAATGACGCCGGTTGCTCTCTCACTCGCGGTATTTCTACGCCATCGGAAAGGAGGGAAGAAGGAAGGAAGTTGGAAAGGACGACGAACGAAGAGGCGAGATGGAAATAGAAGCGGGCAAAAGGGGGATAAAGGGGGAAGGGGGGGGGGGGGAAGTATCATCCGTGTAGGTGGACGATCTGGGTTCTCGGGAGCAGAAGATGATACGGAGGCACGGTCCAGCAGTTACCAGCAGCTCCGGTGGTAGGAGGCAGGACCGCGGCTCGATGGGAAGGGAAGAGCGTACCCGAAGAGGGGACACGAAGAGTGCGGTGGGGGCACCGATGAACCGTCGGTGGAATGGACGGACGGGAAAGGAGGATGGGGGACAAGCCTGGTGGCAGCAATCACCGTGAGTGGGCGACACGCGCTTCTCGTGGGTTATCAGCCTGATGAGGCACTCCGACCTTCCCTCGCTTCCTCCCTCTCTCTCTCTCTCTCTCTCTCTCTTTCTCTCTCCCTCTCTTCGCCGCCTACCCCGCTTACTTCTTTCTCTCGCCCTCTTTCGAAATCTCCTCGTCTCCATGCCGAGTTGCAAGCCGGGCTGGAGGGACGGAGTTTATCGACGAAACTTTATACCTATACGCGCGCCTCTCTACGCTCGCCCGAGCTGATGGGCTCCTGGAAAAATCTAGGGCGAACGCTTCCGGCACCGCAAACTGTTCTCTATCTCGCGGTACTGACCTGCACTTCGTATATGCTTCAGACGCTGTCGACGCGGCTTACAATATAGCTATCTTCTTTAAGAAAAATGACCATCGTCCGTGCGGTTGATCCGAAGATAATATTAGGACGAAAATTTTAAATCAAGCTTTAAGTTTCGCTTTCCAAATTTCAAAATTCCAAAATTTGAGAAATTAAACGAATCGAGTGTGTCAATGATCAAGATACAAAATCACGTTTAGGTGAAAACGTTTTTCCTGTTAACTCGAAGTAGAATAATGTTGTTCCGTACGGTTTAAATCGATCGTCATTGTGGACGGTAATCGATTCAAGAAGGTTCGACTTTGCTGGACCGCAATCCCTGTCACGCTATCCACGCTGAACGCTCAGGAGTTCGCCATATGACGCTACGCCGATCGAGTGAGCTCACTCACGGAGGGGCTGGTAATGACGACAAGGGTCGCGGCGACGTTACCCCTGCGACATGTGGTGCCGTCGTATAGCCCGAGCCAAAACAATTTGTATTAAAATGAGCGTCGCTTCGCGGCCACCGGCGATTTCGTTAGAAATTGGGAGGAAGCGGTGGAGCTCTCAATATATACACAATCGCGTACACGCGCGCTGTTCCTGAATACATACGGCACGTTCCAATAAAGACTTATGTAAATTTTGGTAAGATCCGAAAACTGCGATAAGTCCAGATAGAATATATAAGATATACATAAGATAAAAAAAATTAAAAGCTCATTATTGATTTAACCGGTGAAACTATAAGTTCTTAATTATTATTTCTCTTTATAATTTCTTCATTCTCAAGTGAAGAAATATTCACAATTTGTCGAATAAAAGTCTTCGTAAAAATTGACTTGAATATAAAAGTTAATTCATCTCATCTTTTCCTTTTCAAATAACTTGGAAGCTCCAAAACAAAAATATCTTACTATATTTAATAATTAAATTAACATAATTATCATAAATAAATTTTCCGTGGTTTTGTACATAATAATGTTTACTATAGTACAAGAAATGTCGACTTAGCGCGTACGTGCTCGAATCTTTACATAGCTTTACACGGAAACCGCGCCAAGTCGTGAAGCTTTCTTCACGCATGCCTGAGTCGATCGATGCAGCCGCCGCGTTCGACTGCTATCACCTTACTCTGTATATTTTCCGCAATAGCTTTGGTAAAATACTCTGTACATGTCGATTCGATACCATTACACAACACGGAACAAAATTACAACCTTTAAAATCTCAATATTTCCATGATAAAATTCCTTTTTATACTAAAAATCCAATAAAATAATCACATTTAATAAAGAATTGGAATAATCCATTTGTTTAAAAATAAACAAGAAAATATATCGGACAACTATTGACATAAAGTAAAAAAAAATACAGATTTAGAGCGCCATATCCAGGAACAATCTGATTAATGTCAGTCGGCGAAACCCGACTTCTCGAGTACAAATTTGTAGGCGATACGGCAGACGCGAGCGATAACGCCGCCTTCGCGCAACGGCGGGAAAGTCGCCGTCTGATCTGTTTAAAGACCCGTCGGCTGTTTAAAGAAGGTTGTAAAGAGTCGATATGGGGAGCTGGGCCGCGATTACGACGCGCACACGAGCGCACGATTGCCGCCGAAAACTGTCTCGGCGCGGTCGAGTGGTCGGCTGCCTGGCTTCTGTTAACAGAACGGCTACCACGTTCCGGCTGATAACGGCGCAGACAAGTGGCACGTGTCGCCGGCGCTTCCACCAAAACGGCAGACAATAATGTACTTAACGGGATCGACGTTTAAGATAGAGAGTAAACCAGACTTTTCCCCGAGAGATAATCCATTTTTAGAGTGCACGCGGCGCTCTGTCGCTTTCCCACCACTGTGACAACCGTGTATAAAAATAGTAACGTTTATATACGCCGGCGTATACGTCTGAACCGCATCAATAAAAAAAGTAATGGCAAAAAATTATTCGGATACTATTCTGCGTCGATTCTCATAGCGTGATGCGAATGTGAGAAAAATTTCAATTAAAACACGGCAAGAATAAGATGTCGAAAACTTTCACTTTCGATGAAAAGTGATCTTTAGCATTTTTCTAATTATACTAATGTTATAATGAATAAATCTATTTAGATATCTATTTGTTTGAGATTTTGAAAACTTCAAGATCCATTTTCCATTCAAATTTTCAAAATATATAAGTTTCTGAAAATGTTACATTATATGACATATCCTTTAAATATTAATTTCGATACTCCACGTCTTTTATCGACTCAAAGATGGCAGTTCTGTTCAGATATGTCAAGCAAATACGGCAAGATCGCTCTCAGCGATCGGAGATATACAGTCGTTATAGTATTCGGATCATGTGTACATTAGGACAAAATCCTGACCGGTAATGAAAGGCAATATCTGATGTCCTTCGCGGAAATCATAGCTAATTTCGGAATATCTAAGAAGGACGCATTCGTTCTCGATTTTTATGATGTCCATTCTTTTAATGCTCGAGTGGTCTGTAGCTCTTAAAATCCGTCTCCCGACCCTCCCCGGCGGCCGAGGGTGTTCTCCTCCCTTCTGATATCCAGCAAGGGTCTCCCGTGGGAACGTTTTCCACATATTTATACTCTCTTATCTAAACTTTAGATTTTTGGATTGGCCACGGCGATTTATGATTATCGTGCATCCCGTACGCGCCGCGATTTCCTGATTTTCGCTTTTTGTAAAACTTCTTGCAAACCTCAGCTTTGTTAACATCTAGATTTTTATAAAATTGAAATTTCTGAGGCAATATGATATTATTTTTTCAGCGAAATTGCTAAGAGACTGGCAAGTGTCACTGAAACCTCGGAAATCTCGCAAACCTAAGACCGAATTTCAGAGAAAATAAAAAAGATGTGGGAAATTTTATGAGCCGAATTTATACCATTTTTATTTTCTGCAATCACATAAATGAAGCAATCAGTATACTGTTGTGCAATAATTATAGAGCACTTTATAAATAACTTCAATCTCGAGTTCAATCTCGACACACACACACACACGCGCGTGCGCGCACGCGCGTGTACGCGTCTATCGTTAAATGCACAGAAAGTTATCTTAGATCGCAAGGGCTATGTCATATATCGGAACTGCGAGATAATTCTGAAAAGGCTCTGCCTTCGATTTCGAGACATCGGTCGGGCCACGACATAGGGCTTGAGAGACAACGTGGGTGGCAACAATAGCTCTCTCTCGGGCGACCAGATTCTGGTGGCACGACACGCATTGTACGACCGCGGTTTGAAGGTGATTGATCACCGTTGCCGATCGCACGCACACGCGTCCCGGTCAATGTACACAGATGCGCGCGTAAGAGCGAGCGCAGTTGACAACGAATCGCTCGTCGTCGTCGTCGTCCAGATCTGGATTTTCGATGGAGGAAAACCGCGGGGGGTCCGGTACCACTTGGAGGCCTCAGTTCTGACTGATCGAGAAATAAAAGCGCAGCGAGTGGACCCTCGGTTGGCAAACGCGGGATTAACGAAGATTAAATTTAGTCGCAATTTGTAAAGTCCAATTTAGAGCAGTTATCGATCCTTATCTTAACAACTTCTCCGCCTTTTTAAAAAAGAAAACGATCCTTGTAGCAACAAATTATTTGGAAAGATCTTTAAAACAAGAAAAATAACGATAGCGGGACCATGCAAACAAAATTTCCAAGAATTAAAATAAGAATATTGGAATTGCCTGGATAAGAATTAATCTTACTGTTTAAGGCAGTCAAAATATTTTTGAATTGTAAAAAATGCTTCGTAAACAGCTTTTAATTTTGATTTTTTATAGTAATAAAATTGAATTTCTATATTGACTTTTGTGCTTTTATATTCACTTTTGCTATTTTATCCTTTTTAGTAAATAGACTACAATATCCAATATCTGAATATTTAATATCTATTTGTAATAAATTTTAGAAAAATTTTAGACAATTTTTCTTGATCTTGTCTGCACAGAATACATATAATATTATTTTTGCAATATTTCAATTTGAGAGAAAAATATGTTTAGAATGCATGTCAGCGGAAAGTCGTTTGACGAAAAACAGAGAGGGTTCTGCATCGTTCGTGATGCATGCAGCTCACCGATGTAATATCACGTGTCCATTCTAAGACCGGGTGTCTTTCATGCCGCACGATTTGTCTTAAAATGAGCAAACGTTGCAAATAGACAGCGCGTGTAATGCGATGCTTCCGGAAGACGCGTACGTGGGACAGTCATAATTGCATCGTCGTTTTTATGGATTTTACATTATGATATGTAACGTCTTGTTTATAATGTCTTTTATTTAGTTTAATTTCCTATTTATTCATAATTATCACGTTATTTTTTATTCAAAATTCAAAAATTTCTCGCTATAGTATATTTCACAGTATTTAACCAATCAATCATTACTTTTTCTAAATAATGTTCCCTGATTATTTGCTCCTCTTGTATTCATTGTTTTATGGCGTTTTGCGCTTGTTGCGTCTATTTTCAATTTCTATTAACATATAATGCACTTTTACCATCCGTAACTACCAAAGCAGACATGAAAAAAATGGTTTCACGGCCGATATCTAGCCTCCTAGCGCAGTTCGAACGATAGTTTACTAGATAAGACCGGTCGAACATTAATTACACTTTTTGCGCGGCACAGGAAGAATTATGAAAAGCGTATGAATAATTCTCGCTCGTGTGCAGGGCGTGAAATTTACGGGCAGTTCGAGTCGTTCGTTACAGCGCGTCCGCAAGCGTAAAAGTAAGGTGATTCGGTTCGTTATCAGCCGCGCAGTCAGCAGAGAGAGATCTAAGAAGATCTTTTCCGCGGTAATGTGTATTCTCGCAAGCGCGGGGCCCTGTTCACACAACAAATTTGCACGCAATTCTTCGCTCGCGTGCGTAAGAATAATTACGGTCGGATGTACCGTCGCACACGCACGCATTTTTGCATGCGCTCACAGAGAAATGTCCTATAATGAGTGGACCTCGAAAAAAGTGTATATCAAGCCTTATTTCTTTGACGACGTAATATCTGAGTTTTACTTGTCCAAAGGCCACAATCCATGTAATCGTAATATAGTTATCTGATTCTTTAATTTATGATATCGTAATAAAGGGCTATATCAAATTCCTGTCTTACAGCATAATTTCGAATAAATTAGTGCGAAGTACAAAGTATACTTTACGTTTAGGGAAGCTAAAAAAAGGTTCGAAAAGAGAAAATTTGTCAGTCCATTATGTCTCGTAGTTTGCGAAAATTTTTCTGAGACGAAATACATTCGTCGAAGAGTTAAAAAAATTAAGTGCAAAGTACACTTCACGTAATATTCTTTATAAATGACTTTTTTTAAATCAAAACTTGGTTATCTGATTACACACGACCGTATTTATTTAGGAGTTAATAATTAATAAAACTTTTCGGCTGTATTTCTTTCTTCTCCAAGATACGATAATGCATTTTTTTTTAATAACGAAGCAGATAATAAATCAATAAGTACTACCATCGTAGAATATTGATGTTGTGCAATGAAGCATTTTATTTGTCGGCTTGCGAAAAGAATGAGATTTTTCTCGCGTACAAATCGATGAAGTCATAAAATCACTTGCAAGAAATTTATGGCCAACTTTATCACGATAATTGCATCTCACTCTCGAACACACCCTCGTCGACTTACTTCGAATTCCGTATTAATTAGGTAGCGCGACAGAGTGGAATTACAGAGGGCCCAGTGAATTCATTAAACCTTTATTAGCCGTTATAGAACCGGTATTCGCGCGCGCGCGCGCGCCCGTCGCCACATAGGGGAAAAGGGGGAAAAACAGAAAGGAAGAGGGGCGGGGAGACAGTAGGAATATCGGTACCTTCATTTGCGAAGGTTATCAAAACATTAATCTTAATTATACATTAAACTTTTAAAAAAATTAGGACGGTACTTTTACGATAAGTTTTATCGAGTTTATGAATTTTTTATGAAGAACTGCTTCTTCTTATCGTTTTAAAATCGTCGCGAATGATTTTCAATGTTTTCCATGTTGCATTATATTTCGAAATAATGTTCAAAACGAGAAAAAACTCGAGAAAATAGCAGCCTTTCCCATAGTTGTGATGATTGCAGTCGTTTGAAAACAGGCTTCACAGTAATGTTAGTAATTCACATTCTGCAATCTAGTTATTTTGTTTTCATCTCCTTCACGAAATTGATCATTACTGCCAATGTTGCAGATATCAGCAGTAATGATCGATCTCGTGCGGAGTTTATCGAGATAACTTGGTTGCAAAATACGAATATTTAGCGGTGATTTTCGCAAGTTTCGTGCAAAAACTCGGACTCGTTGAAAGTTCGTTTCTCTGCTGCTCTATTTTCGCGTGATTTACGAGCGGCAAACCCAAACTTTCGAATGCAAGAGAGCAACGCATGAACACAAAGCATCTTTGAAAACAAAAGAAAGAAAAAGAAAAATAAGATGAATGCGGGAGATAAATCACGATTCACTAGCGGCAGGAAATACACACACAATTGCGAATTGCCAAAACGCTTTTTCCTACATTATGAAAAGAGATGTTATTTATATCCTACTCGACTTCTTTTTCATTAAATGAAAATTGATCAGCGAAAAAATAGGACTGCAGTGTACACATTAAAGTTTTGGCGCAAAACAAAAATCCTTATTAAATAAACTATTGAAATTTGAAATAAATGATTACTGTGTAAACATCATTATTTATCTGGTCATTAAATCGAATGATAAAATCTGTATCTGTATCTGTATGCTCAACAAGTGAATTATTAATTTAATAAATTAAAGTACGGTTAAACGCAAAAATACCTAAAAATACCTAAAAATATCGGAATATGCAAAATTTCTTTGCGTTAAATCTATGCTGCATCAATAGATATGATTATAATCATATATTGCCAAGTGAATAAAAAAAGATCAGCATCAAGAGTAAGATGTTAATTTTTTTTTTAAGTTTCCAAATAAAAAGATGATTTACGTTTACAAAGGAAAGTCGACTACAAATTGATCCAAGAATGAACACTATGTAAATGATCGTTAAATATTGCAAACGAGTCTGCGGGCTGCAATCCAGCCGACACGTTTTCCTTTCTTTTATATTTCTCAATGTGATACCCAGTGATACCAGCAGAATGTGCGGCCCTGAGGAAGGGAGCACCACGATTTCGTCGGGATGGCACGTATGCGGGACGTCGCGACGGGCGACTAGAAATCTACGCGAGAGTACCGATGGTATCGCGCGCGCTTCGGCCGGGTCGTGGCACCCCCTCGGCGACTACGGCACAGATCTCACGCCATTACTCAGCCCAGCGAGCGGTGGTACGACCAGCACCAGCATAAAGCAGCATAAACAGCGGGCCTCCGCGCGCGGGACGAGCGCGGCCGCCCATCGCGCGCGGGACACCGCGTAAAAATGAGTTGTGTCAACGTGCTCGGGAGGCCCCCGACGCGGCCGGTTCCACCAGGTGGCCCCGGCGGCTCGTTTTATTAGGTCGTTACGAGAGCTCGTCTGTTTTCGTGTAATAACTCTTGGATCCTAGGACGCGCGAGGATCGAGGAATTCGAAGCTCGAACGATTTTAATCTGGAAATTTTTGCGAGGGAGAAAAGGAGAATCAGAGTATCTCGCTCCTCGACAATTTCGACGCGTAAAAAATAAAAGCCCGAATAATAATATAGTTAGCAAATTACAACGATTAAAAAGATTAAAGATCGCGGCTTTGCTTAAAAGTTTCGCTAAAAGTCATAATATCTTACAATACTTTTTCAGGAATTGAAAATACAGTTTCAAAGTTTTGAAAAATATTATCCTACAAAATTACTTCGCGAAATACCGGAGAGAAGGGGGGGGGGGAGGAGGGGGCAAATCATCGCGGCTCGCTAATTAACGCGGAAATTTTCGTCAGCGCCGCTATTGTAGCGCGAGCGCGCGAGCGCAGAGGCGCCCGTTCGTCCCGATAGATCAATTACTTGGATTGCACCGCGTTGCATCTGGCTGCATTACGCCGGACAGCGCACGTCCGGCGCATACCTATAGCTCCGCTCGCGTAGACGCGGCTATCGATTCGAGATGATTAGCGATAATGTCAAGGGAGTCGGGAGGCACGTCCGCGATGGCTCCGTGACCAAGGCGCGCCTTCTGTGTCGGCCGCTACGTTGGCTGCGACCGCCGACGTACAGCCGCCGATCTACGTAACTATGATTCCACCTAATTGAAGTAACCACAGGGCGCAACGCGCCACGTTACACCGGCGAATCGCAATTGACCGCCAGGTGAGGAGAGAGGAGAGGAGAGTGGGGGGGGCTCCTTCGCGCGAGCGAACGTGCGAGCAACGAAGACGAATGCAATGGCGGGAGAAAGCACGCAGATTTTACGATAGGCTTGCGACCATAATTGTTAAAAGGTATATTTCATCGTACGATAAACTATTAGATTTTTATTTTATATTTACGATGCTCGCGATATATTTTATTATTTAGGAATCAAATGTCACGGACTATTGTCCTTATAATTGAATAATCAAAAGTTTAAACAATTTGTATGAAATTCTCGCCCCAAGCTTTATTGAATCCGTCTGAGAGAAAAAAAAAATTTGATAAAATGGTAAAGAGAATGAGAGGATAGGAAAAGAGAGAATACAAAGTAACGGCCGTGTGGATGACGGCAGGCGATCCACGTCGGCGATATCCCATCAGATCGTCAAATGACCGCCTCCTGTGTTTCTGCGTCTCTACAGCCCTTGTATTTCCGCTCGCACGTGCCGGTTCGGCGAGGGGATTCTCAGTTTCGATTCTTAGCTTCGGAGCACTCCGGAGTACTCCTGTATTTCGCGAATGTCATTACCGTCGATCAAGATGAGAAGATGCGTGCGTGCGTGAATCATAAAAAAAATTGTGTTTTAAACGCCAATGTAATAAAAGATATAAATTCGAATTTCAATACACATAAAGAATGTAGAGAGTAAAAGAGTGAATCTTGAAAAAAAATTTCTTAATACGAATTCTTAATGTGGATATTTATCGGAAATTACAAATATACAAATTTTTTAATTTTCTTGTCAAACTACAGAAAAATTATTCGAAAGCAAAACATTTATTACATTAGTGTTTGTAATATAATTATTGGCTATATATTTCCGCGTAAGTGGCTTCGATAGTGAGCCGAGCGAGTAAATTCAATTTACTCACCAGTCGATTTGCCGCCGCTGCTATCCGCTGCTCCATTGGTCCGGAAACCCGTTCACACAGATGCAAGTCCATCGAAGAAGCACTACCGATCGCGATTACCCGCACTAATTAACGTGACGATCGCGCGTTACTTTCTACGGCACTCCCGGCGTATAATATACGCGTTCACCGCTTTTGATGAACGTGACGATCGCGCGTTACTTCCTACGGCACTCCCGGCGTTTGTTATACGCATTCGCTGCTTTCGATTCTGTAAAGCAAATGAAGCGAGTCAACTTCATAATAATTTTACAAATACATTAATTGCAACTTCAAGTATATATAACCATCGCTGTAAAATACGGTATTATTTATTCGAATTCTAGTGTTTTTAAATAAATTTACAATTAAAAAATTAAATTATCAAATAATTTAAGATATATAATTGTGCGTTCAATTTTATAGCATTGAAGTATGTATGTATGCGCGATAATCATTTCAATACAAAGAATTTTGTTCTCTCTCTCTCTCTCTCTCTCTCTCTCTCTCTCTCTCTCTCTCTCTTTCTCTCTCTTACAACCTTCTCTTATTATTAACTTACAGATTACCATATCAAAGTAGTATATTTGATACTTTTTGGATAAAACATACGATATGGATTATAAATCGTTAGAAAATAATTAAGAACTTATATGATTGGCAGTACAGCAGATATGTATAGGTTAGAAATATAAATAAGTTAGAATCTTATACCAGATATGAATATCACCTAATTAATCACGATAATTTATATGTCACAATGATTATCCGTTGCTCAATTCGATATTCCCAATATAACTTGTACGCGAGATTTGTTTCCGACGAAGGAAATGTAACCAAGTTGCTGCGAATTGCGCATGAACTAATGTCAAAATGTCCTTCCGTAAAACAATATTCCCAACATGGCTACGTGAATTAAGCGAAACATTTCGATCATACGTGAGTCAAATAATAATTAGTATTTATAATTGCAGAAAATAAGTAGAATGCTTAAATAGGTTAGAAATGTATACCAGTTATGAATAGCAGCAGGACAAAAACTAATTGCTATTGCACGATAATTAATATCTTACGACGATTGTCCGTTGCTGAATTCGGTATTTCCGATATTTAATACGCATGCGGAATTCGCTTTCGTCGAAAAAAACTGAAAGTAAAAATGCGAACTAATCGTCGCGAAACTTGCGCGTAGGAAAATATCCGCGATATGACTACGTGAGTCAATTGAGACATAGATACATATCGTGATACGTTTTAAATAAAACGTAATACAGATTGTTATACATTGCATGTAAAATAATATCAAGAGTATATACGATTTCAGATAAATACAAGGTATTTATAATTGCAGAAAATAAGTAAAATGCTTAATAAATAAATAGGTTAGGAATGTATACCGTGAGTTATGAATAGCGACTGAGCAAAAATTAATTGCTATTTCACGATATTAATATTCCATGATAATGCCCATTGCTCAATTCTGTACTTCCGATACTTAATACGCATGCAGAATTCACTTTCGTCGAGAAAAATAGAAATAGAAAATATAAACTAATCCTGCGTGCTCGAAACTTGTGTAGGAAAATGTCCACAATGTGACTACGTGAGTCAATTGAAACATATCGTGCTACTGGCACAGCGCGAAAATAAAAAATATAAAACAAAAGCAAACATATCATTAAAAAAAAAAAAAAACAATTATTATCATGTACTTTGATAAAATATTCAACATTTCTATCGTAATAATTTGATTGGTACATTAATATATAATTAAATCCAAAGCATCCAAAGTGCTAGTTCAAATAAATTTTATATGCGCTTAATTTAAAATCTGAAAATAATTCCAAGATGATGAGGATATTAAGGATATTAACGAAAGGATCGAATAACCTGAAAGATAAAACAAATATATGCGTTGTATACATGATATAAATATATTTATGCGAATATCTTGTTATGTAACTGTGTCTACATATCATGACACATACGGTGCTAATAAATGCTGTTATTTGTAAACTGGATTCGTAATGTAAAAGTTGATTAAACCATTTTGATGAAATGCTTTCTTTCGCACATCCCTATTCGATGCCCACAAATTGAATGTATCATGATGAACATTCATATGTGTTATCAGTACTAATAATATGCGACAGTTTAGAAAACTTATCAGTCGCATACATCGAGATTGAATTGATAAAATTCATTGCATGTAGCATCGTGATAGTTGAAGAAATCTCGATTATGCAATTTTATGTGAGAATCGTAAATATTGTTTAGAGACTCTTCAATCTATTAGATGGTAAATTTGCTGAAAATACTTTGTTATATAATAAACAGTACTCAAAAACGTACGAAGAAATTGGTCGAGTTTCTTAAAAGTTCCTTCATTAAAGCAGTTGCCATGCATACTTTAAAAAACATGACCTGAAGATTCGTTATTAATATTAAAGAACTTGAACAATACTACATTTTGAAGAATCAAAACATGGTATTGCGAAGATCTTCAATATTAATAAAGATACTTTATAGCAAACGTGTTGAATTAGTTTGAATTAGTTAGAATTAGTAACAATAGCATCTTTTTGTTACATGCAATCGATATACCTAAATGATACTGCTATGATATTTATTGTTTTATACATTCACCACAGAGCTCTTAATACTGACGTCGTCGAGAACAGAAAATTCCATTCTACTACGTGTCGAAATAAACAATCGCCATTTTAGCGAAAGATATTTGGACACTTTCTATTACTCAAATGAGTGCACTATCAAATATTGACGACTCAGATACCTACATCGCTTCGACTTAAAAAAATATTGTTGAATAATAGCACCAATCTCTCTTTGCATTTCCTCACTTCCATCCTTATTAAATGTGAATGTCAAAGACAAGGATTTTAGAACAGTTTAGAGATTTATTTCTTTAAACGCGCTTCAAATGCCCTTCCCACTTGAAAATCGTATCGGAAAAATGAAGCCTTTGTGCAATAAATTTCCTCAAAAAGACAGTCAATATTATTTGATAGAAAAATTTTCTCCAACCTTACAAGCTCAAAGTCGTTGTCCTACATCTCATGGAATGTGTCTGCAGTCGTTGCTGTAATTGACGCCTGCATGATTGCTTATTCTTCCTTCAGTTGCAAACTCGTGTAGAGGCAAATTTAGTTCTATTTAATACAAGTATACTACACAGAAGACTGTCGCCTGGTACTACGTAGCGTTGTTATGACATCAGGCATGCGCATCTTTTCGATGACGAACATTTAGTTGCCTTATAGAAGCGTACATTTTCTCTTCTTCACTGGTTCAGGCGGTTCCAGTGCAGCTAAAATAGCTTCGTCAAATACATTCTTCAAACCTTTCTGAAAAGTCATGAGAATTACGTCAGACAATAAAATGTCTTTCATTTAATGTGATGAAATATATCTCTGATGAATGTAAAGTTGATTTTTCTTTACTTGTGTCAGAGCACTGCACTCCACATATTTTACAGCCTTGAGTTCCTTGGCTAATTTCTCTCCCTGTTCACCAGATATTGGTTTCTGCTTGTTCTTTGCAAGTTTTTCTGTTGTCGCAACATCATCTCTCAAATCTATTTGTGTTCCGACAAGTAGAAATGGAGTTCTTTGACAATGATGCGTTATTTCGGGTACCCACTGCAAGAAAATTCATTAATACATTAACATGTGAACTAACGCTTGTGTGCATACAAATTTTGCTTACATTACCTTTTCTTTTACATTTTCAAAGGATGAAGGCGATACAACTGAGAAGCACACAAGAAAAACATCAGTCTGAGGATAACTTAAGGGACGCAATCTATCATAATCTTCTTGACCTGTAGAAAAACAAAAATAAATTCAAGTTATTGAAAGTTATAACAAATATGCTTTTCAAAGAAAATAATCTAAAGCAGAAAAAATCTTACCTGCTGTATCAAATAATCCTAATGTGTAAGGATCACCTCCTATCATCACAGTTACCGCATAGTTGTCAAAAACAGTAGGCACATATTCAGAAGGAAACTTATTTGTAGTATAAGAAATTAGAAGACACGTTTTACCAACTGCTCCATCACCCACCACAACACACTTTATCGTTTGCATTTTAATACTTTTTATGTAATCTGAAATAGACATAGACATAGTAAATCATATTAGACATAGTAAAAAAACTATACTATTAGAAAATAACCTGTTAGAAAGTGCCAACATTTATATAAAAGTAAAGCAAATATCTTAATTGTATGAATTAAATTCAAATTTAGTTTATATTAAATGTCAAATGCTTTATATCATTTAGTTATGCAGTCTGTACATATTCTATAAAATTAAATAACAATTTTATAATCAACAATATTATGTCTGTAATCAATGTATCATAAATATGAAAAAAACTATCAAACATCAAAATCATCGTATAAATATAATATTGATTAATGTTCAGACAGCTCTTGTCGCAACCAATGTATTACACCCTTAACCTTAAATGTAGGCATGTACCTGCGGCACAAAAGGGTACATGACAATCGAGATTTTCTCGCCGTAGGACATCGAAAGCTTTTGTTATGTGACACGAATGTAAACTTCGAGCAGAAATTGAGCATGCAAAACTTTCGCTTATGCATTACTTACAATGAAACAATTACCTGAATTCTTAGGGCTATCATTAAAGGTTAAGACCGCCGCAGCTCATAATATTGGACAGCGCGGCGGAAGCGGCTTCGGGCGTGCCGGTAATAAATATGGTGTTCACGAGTCGTGTTTGGCAGCCGCAAAATTGTAAGATTGTTGCACAGTTAACGTTCCAATGCAAATTCTTCGAACTCTTATCGTGAAATTTACGTTATTTTTCTCTTCGGTGATGGTCGCGAGATTTCAAGTATGCAACCTAAAGGCGAATTTTTATGACGATGAAAGGAAATAAGACTTAAAGATCGTATTACACTACGGAACTGGGGATGTTAAAAATCAGCCAATCAAAGCAAAGCAATTGATTGGCTAATCGATTCTCATTGGATAAACGTAACTCCAAACCTGTAACTTTGAGTATAATACAGTCTTAAGGATGGCAGTGTTTCAATATTCACTGTATCAGTATAGAAAATCTATTTTTATCTTAATTTAATTACAAGAGTATTATATATTATATATATTCTAATTTGTTCTTTTAATACTAATTATTTAAATCTCATAAATTCATATAAAATTTTAAGATATATATATATTTGCAATATATATATATATATATATATCTTTGAATAGAAAAATAGTTTGGTAAGTTTCATGATTCTATCTTTTTCTTGCCTTGATTGCCAATAATTTTTTGGTTATAGCTTCTAAGGACGTATATTGTTTCACTAATGCCAATTGTGCATTTTGAACTTCTCATTATCTCGCTTCTGGTTTTGAAAATGGTTGAAGAGAACCAGGTTGTACCCATGATAAACCTAATGGTTTATTTTCTTCTTCGCTCTATATAAAAAACAATAAAAAATTCAATACAAGATTTTTAAATCACATTTTAAGTATTTTCAATGGTGACTATTTATTTACCTTGGTTGATTCATAAATTTCTTGTTTGATGGGATCGTGCACCTCATTCACATATGGACTAAACATAATATAGTGTGGATCATCAATAGATGAATTAAACACTTGATTGACACTCTCCTTCACACACGTTTTCACACATTCTCGAAAAACTTCAAAATTGTTATTTTGTCTGTAATATTGCACACAACAAAATCTGAATTATGATCATCTTTTCTTAAACTTTTAAACATATTTGCAAACAAAGTAAACCAATCATACTTACAAATCAGACGCTTTCTGATTTACTGCAGTCATTTTTGTGTCTAGTTTAATAAATATTTTTGTGATATATTGTATCAACTGCCAAATTCTATTGTTTCTTCTCCATTCGGGAAAACCCCATGATGTGCATAACACCCCACTTTCCAAATTTATCAATGGATGAAAAACTTGAGTTTCAAACACAACTTTCTAAAACATATGTAAGAGTGGAAATAAATACATATAAAATCCATTTGTAATTCGTTATTCTTACAGGGCAATCTCCAAGCGGGAAATTTGAAGGTAGTGTAATAGTGAATCTAAAAACTCCGCCTTTATAGATTCCTTGCCGAACAAAGTGTACACCAAACCATACTATAACAAAATATTAAAATATTACATGTTAAAGTAACAATTATCATTTTAATTATATTAAAGTGAAAGAGGCAAAGAATTATGGATATATTTACATCAGGACCATTATACAAGTTGTAATCAGGATGAGCAAGACCTATAAAATAGGTTTACACCTATCAAGAATATACTTTAATAAAAAAAAAAAAATTACAAAGAAAAAAATAGGGAACAAAAGAAATCATTTTTTCCATGTAAATCATAGAATATTAATACTGAACAAAAATTATTAGAAATAGAAAACACATACCAAAATATAAATGTATTGTAAATATAACCTAATACGCATCATTTTCAAAGTATTTTTGTAAGTATTAGTACTAGTACTTACAAAAAGAATTTAAAGCAGATGGTATTATGTAAGTTCCCTTCAAATCTTGAGAACATAACATCTTGCTAAAAAAAAACATGTAAATTAGTTAGTTTTCAATTTTGTAACATACCACATTAACCTCTACAAAACTTACTATTCTGAGAGAATGTTGTATTCTTGCAAGAAAACAGCATGTTGCTTGTTGGTTTGTGAGACAGTCGGCCTGTCTATCATTTTTACAGACATACTGAACGGAGAGTCTCCATTGCTGCTTCCTGGCACAAGCTTTCTGAACGAGCCTTGCCTATTTAAATTATCATCTTTAATATCGTCGCTCTGAAACGATATTAAAATCTGTTAGTGCTTCTGAAGTGATTATTGAATAAATATGCGGAAGTATATATAACTTTGCACTTTCACTTGCAATTACAACTATTATATTTTATCATTATTATTAAAGATAGCCATTATCGCAAGTATTACCTTGGTCCTCGACATGGTAAGCGGGTTAAAAAATACGTTTTAAGTATTAATATCTCTCTACATTGCACTTGACGTAAAGATAAACTCCTGATAATCGTCAACAAAGATAAAATTAGAGCAAATTGACATTTAGCACTATAGAAGAGGCGTCAACCATAGATAAAGTACAGAAGTAATGCGTAATCTTTGGACTGCTCTGGGACAATCTCGCCACATTTGAGACGTAAGCAGCATGATTTATGAAATAAAGACTAATTTTCATGATTCTGCATGTATATGCAAATAGATATTGTTAAACATTTTGGCCTATTTATTTAATGTTAATTCTAATTCGATATCCAAATTTAGTTAAAATGCCATTTGATTTAAATATGATCTCATGAATATTACTATAGTATGTTACAGTCTCCAGACTTCATACTCTATGGTTTTGCAATATAATTTTCTTGAAAGGTGAGCATATATTTGTTTTATTTTTAATGTAAATGACATAAATAAAGGACGATCTATGCAAGGGCTGATAAGCAAACGTCAGCTGACGCACTGTAAAATAGACAATGTCAATCGCACAACTGATAGTAATAAAATATAAGATTGTTATTTTGTTTACAGTATATTTTGTCATGTTTTTTACTCGATGACATCTGATGCAGAGTTTTCACTTGTCTCCAGGCAATTACTTGTCTGTAAGCTTCAACGTTTTGATTCTAAGAGAAGAAAATAAAATAATTCTCTACAGGAATAATTTCTCTAAAATTCCCTTTAAAGTGTGATCAATTATGCAGGCTTCATTGCCATCTGAAGCAGTTGGTTGCATTAAATGTACAACTGGTTTGACAGCTGAAGAATTAGACCACATTACAGACAATATAAATAAAACTTTGTCTCACCCAAAGGGTAGGGAAATTTTTGAAAGATATCTTGAGCGACGCAATCTACGAAGTAGTATACAGTGTTTGGAATTGTATAAAGTTTGTTCAGAGATTCTTGCCAAGGAATTGAAGCAACCGTAAGTCTGTTATCATAATTTATGTTTATATAAGACTAAAATTTTAACACTTGAATACAATCAAATATTTTGATAAAATTTAGGATTTAAAATTTATGAGTAGCATGTATGCAGTAAATTTGTAATACTTTTATTAGCAAAATTATTATATATTATAAATAAAATAATATTTTCACAAATGTAATATGTTTCAAAATATTAAAATCTTTTCTTATTATCAATCAAAATAATTTACAGGGAATCACAGGATTCTGATCCGGTATTGTATTCTCTAACTGAAGATGTGAAAATGGTGAGAGATATCTCTGACGATTTGGATGTGCCACAAATGGACATGGTACTAATGGAACAATTCCACAAGGCCCTGACAAACATGACCAGCAAGAGAAGAGAAGCATTGCTTGGTGTGTTAGAAGATACCAAAGATCGATCACAAGATTATTTAAGAAAGATACATGAAAATTTTAAGCAATTTATTTTGGAACCATGTCCATTTCCAAAATGAAATTGCGTTACATATGTCTGAACATGGTCTAAATTGGTCTAAACAAAAGCCTTAGATGTCTTATTTTTTTGTTTATAATATTTACACAACAAAAGTCTGTGATGCATATATATTTTTATTATTGTGTGTGATTTATATCTGTGACGCACTGTACTTACTACCCAAAGAAGTGATAGAAATATAATATTAGCTATAAAGCAAAAGTCAAGTAAATAAAGCTACAGGGTTATATTATAGGATTATATAAAATATAACGCACGAGCAACAAAGCTTCGCATTATTTAAGACTGTTTGTTATTCATCACACAGAAAAACCACGAGACTAATAAAACGATATCGAACAAGAAGAAATTTTCATGTAATTTATTTTTTCCACTATTAATCAGATAACAATTGATAAATGTTATGTATTATGCATTTAAGGAATTCCGAGGAAACATATGTTGCAAAAATTAATAAAATTCATAATGTTATACAAAAACTAGAGGAAAGCTTGAAGTATTCACGTGATTTGGAAGCTATTCGATTTCTGCGGTATTCTGTCTTAAAATCTCGCGATAAACTTTTGACAGATGACTTGAAAAAAGCTAAAACGCGAAATAAACAGATGTTAAGTGAGCAAAAAACTTGTACGGAATAAAAAACTGAGATTTTATTTATAATCTATTCTTAAATTGATTCTTTGCTTTTTAGATTTGTTTCGCCAAAATGTCACAGATATTCAACTCGGCTCTGTTGACATATTGCCAGAAACCTTAAAAAGACAAGTGCAAAGAACATGGCATCAAAAGTAATTTTTTCTCAATTTGCAATAATGTCAATAATAGATTTATTAGTTTTAATATTTTATATGTTACGTTTTAGATACGACGCTTTGTTATTGCAGAATGAACGATTAAAAATGCAAATTATTGCTATGAATTGTACGATGACAGAAAAACAAAAAGAGGTTATATTTAAGATTCCTTGTCAATTAAGTATTTTATATTTTAATATTACAAAATATAAAAACAAATTCTTTTTACGCAATATTACGTCAAATGAGTTATTTTTGCGGCATATATTTTATGATTTATTATTTTCATAAATAGTTGAGCATAAAATTCGCCGTTATTCTCTATAATATAATCTATTTCAATAAAATTTTTATGTAAACTATATTTCAACAAAAAATTAACAAATTGCATGTATATTGTATATTGTAGATTGATATTTTGCAACAGAGATTGCTCGACGTCGCAGGAAGTATCATAAATCCTGAAGAAAACACTGAAAAATTTGGTAAAAAATGCTGGATTCTAACAAATAAAAGTTAAATTAGATGCACAAAACAGGTGTTGAAAATTTATAATCGATGTAGGTAACTATTCTTATTAAAAAATAAAATTTTTAACATATAAAATACAGCTTGAAATAATTGTTCAAACGATAGGTAATATAATATAATAAGACGGACAAACATACTGAGAAATTTACAGATTACGTCAGAGTTACATCGATAGAAAAATAAACCGATTAAAAGATTTAATTATATAATAATCTGATCATGAAAGTAACAGGAAAATTTGTATATGGCTTCCCTATTTGAATACCATGTTTACTCGTTTCTGCAGCACATATTACTAGAAAGAGCAGCGTATAAGACATATTTCTTTATGTAAGTTAAAAACAATTAAATAAAGTCACTTATCTTAAAATATACATTATATTACACCATTACATTACTCTTAAGTATACTCATTTAAAAATTGAAAAAATTTTTTTTCAGCTATGAATAACAGAGAGATTTTTGACGAATAGAAGAATTGATTAACAGTTAATTGATTGAAGTTATATATAAAATTAATTGGTGATTTAAAATCGTCAATAAAATGCAACCCAAAAGATTAAACTTAGTTGTTTCAAATAAAATAACGCAAAGAATCAAAGATTATCAAAAGTTATGTGAGTTATTGGGAATTATTTGCGTTTTCGCATTTGCTCCACTCATTGTTATTATTCTAATCTTTTTATACGTCTACCGTCGTTTAGTCGAAATTGTGTTAAAAATTCAGTTAAAAAAAAAGTTTGCCGGTCTGTTGAAAGGCACAGATTCTGTTTGGGCTGCCGAAGACATCGTTTCTCTGTCCATTATCAATGTCTTGATGATATTGGAGAACACGCAAAATACGAACGTGATTTTCCTGGAGGATCTCAGGAATTTGATAAATAATCGCATTGTTTCGAAGGCTGTCGGCACATCGCTTGAAAAGTTGCTCTATCGTCGTAACCAAAAATTCGGTTACTATTTTTGGGAGAAAAGTGAGGAAATCGACCTGAAAAATAGAATCAGATGGTTAGAATGCGAGAACGCTAATTGCGATGGGTCTTGCGAAGATATCTTCAGTGAAACTTTTAGGAGAAATTTGGGAAACGTGTGTAATAGACCGTTGCCCGATGATAACATGGCTGCATGGGAGTGTCTCGTTGGAAAACGTTGCACGAGATCCAGATCTTGTGTCGAAGAAGGCTGTTTGCTCCCCGAGGAGCACTTGAACACCGATCTCAGCAAGATTCCTGTAATATTTCGTGTTCATCATTCTTTGGGCGATGGGGTAGCTCTTCTACAAGTATTGCTTAAAGCGATTTCTGAGGAAAGTGAAGTAAAGATGGCAAAAATAAAGTTTGATGACAGCATCTCGATAAACAAGAATGAAAAAGATTTTAGAGAAATTATTTCACCGTCGCGTAATTTGGGAAAGATTCTCCAAGGTGAGATGGAGGTTGCGCGATTCTGTGATAAGGATATTTTCGTTGCATCTGTACCATTTATTTACATACCGTTGTCACAAATTTTGAAAGATCTACGAAGTCATTTTTGCGCGTTATTGAAATTTTCTGGGAATGTAACGATCGATTTGCTGAAGCGGCAAATGAAAATGTGGATCGATTATACGTGGTTAAATTTCAAAAATCTATTGAAACAATTGTGTAAGAAAGTTATAAAAGCCATGCGATTGACGATGATTTTACTTTCTGCTCCACAATGTTTAATTCAACAGACTATTCGTAGTATGGACGAAAAGTATGTTATTATATTTAATATTTAAATATTTATTCTTTGCAAAGATAGATGAATTAAAATAAAAGAGATTAATTTCTGTAAAACAGAATAAAGAAACGCAAAAGAACAAAACAGCATTAAGTCTCTGATTTTAAATATTAGAATTTTATGGTGTTTTATAGTTTTTATCAATTTTTTTTTAATTCATCTATTTTTAATACAATAAAATTTTAAATGTGCATTATTGTAATAAATGTATTTTTAGTGCTTTACATGGCTCATCCCAGACAGGTGAAAAGTTGGTATCCTACTGGTTAGAGGACGACGTCAACAAATCACAGAAACTTTTGATGAAAATCCGTGAAATAAAAAACATTACAGGGGCCAGATTCGGAGATATAATATTAGCAGCTTTCTCTGCCAGTGTGCACAAATATCATCTATGCGTAAGTATGTCAAAACCTTTTCAAAAATAGAACTCAACATGTTTGTAAAAATTGGAAAATTTTTTGTTTGTTTAAAAGTTTTCGTTGCAAAGATGACATATTTTTTCTGCAGATCAATAAACCAGCACCTGATGCATTAACAGTTATCATACCAATAAGAATGACTATGCCTGATGAAAATATAACATTGGATAACAAATTCTCACTTGCTTATCTACAAATATGTATTTCCAACGTAAACGGACAAACAATTACAGAGCCACATAAGGATTCTCAATTTTTCAAACGTCTTCAGGACATCACCAGAGCACATAATGAGCTCAGAAGAGGACCAAACATTTTGCTTAATTCTTGGGTTATAAAATATCTATCCGCAATATTACCGGCAAAAATTTTAAAAGCTCTTCTTTCAAGTCTTTCTTTTAGCACAATGGCATTCAGCAATATGTGCGGGCCACAAAAAGTGCGTATTCTGAATAACACTTTGAGCAACATGATCTTCTGGATACCAAACAAGTAACGTATCGCTACTATCTTTCATTTTAATAAATAAGTAAACACAATTGAA
Organism: Linepithema humile; assembly: GCF_040581485.1. Classification (NCBI taxonomy): domain Eukaryota; kingdom Metazoa; phylum Arthropoda; class Insecta; order Hymenoptera; family Formicidae; genus Linepithema; species Linepithema humile. Next base: position 2,911,221 of record NC_090128.1, on the reverse strand, counting down.
AAATTAATACATTATAGAAATATATATAGACGAGTATATTATAAATTATTTCCAGGGATAATACCGCTCTTGGTTTTTCTTTGCTAAGCTACGGAGACAACTTACATCTATCTTTAATAGCTGATAAGTCAATAATAGAAGATGAAAGACTTTTTATGGAAATTTTAGAAGATACTGTGCGCGAAATAGATATTGCATATAATAGCATTACACATGCTTTTATGAATCATTAGATTTTCCTGTAGAAACACCTATGAAAAAAGGTATATGAAAATTTCAAGGTATTTAATTCTCCTAAATCTTTAGCACATTACAACAAATATTCTCCCATTCTCAATATTATTTGTATTTTAAATATTCTTTTACAAATTTTCAGATATCGGTGTGTTATAAGAAAGAAGTGAGAGCACGACTGGAAACTTCTTTTACGTTTTTACTTTTTTTAAATAAGTTAATATATAAATATATTATGTGCAATAATGTGTGTGATATATTTTTCTATATATTATAAAATTATATATTTATGATAAAGCGTTTTACAAATGTATAATAATTTTATATATGTATAAATATCCCATGGCTATTTATTAAAAAAATTAAAAACTATATTTTACAATTTTTTGATTATATTTTTTAATCTTATGCTCTCTTAATTTTAACATGACATAAGGGAGATGAGCTATTAATGCTTTGTTTAATGTAATTTGTAGAAAGACATTTTTGACCACTTAATGCTTCGTTGGATTGCAAAAATATATTTTTTCAATTTTCGTTCTTTTCTTTTAATTTTATCTTAATTCCTCCATTACACCGCTTTGGGTTTATAGCACGTGTGATATTCGAAGGTTATGATGAATCTTTTAATCAACTAATTCAATATTGTATTACGTAACATTTAATACATATAATATGTATCATACAATTGTTTAGTGCAAAATAATAATTTTATTTTATCCTTGCTTTACATTTTACACACGTTGAATGACAATTTGTTTGTCAGAACTTAACCTAATCTAACCTCAACATTTTTGCAAAGAATAGAAAAGTTGTGTGTCAACAAATCCAAATTCAGACATGTGTCCAACACTCGACATGCAGCAAGTATGCAGATTATGTCTCTGTAAATTATGTCAAATGGAACAATGCCATGTGACATCCTTGTTCCATGATGATGTCAACAATGAAGAGTGTCGGCAATTAAGGTTACAGATCGCAGATTTATGTTCCATCAACGTAAGTAATTATTAACATGTGATTTTAAATAAAACCTAGAAAAGATATCGATGCAATATCTACATTTATATTACTATTCTGTTAGATATTACAAGATGATGATTTACCCAAGTCTATATGTCCCAAATGTAAAATAAAGCTACGGGATGCTTATGAGTTTGTAAATCTATGTAAAAAATCCAATAACAAGTTGCATGAATATGAGAGCAGCAAACATTGCCAGGTAAGTAAAGAAAATATTATTTATTAAACTTACTTGGGTTTAGAAAAAATCTGTACAAACATATTTAAAAATTTCTATATCAGAAACACGTTCTGTATTGTTTCAGGATACAGATAATACAGATAATATAGAAGTCACGAGGCCAGAGTCTGATGATAATGACAGAAGTAATCTTGGTTGTAAAACCCAAGAAACGTCTTCAAAAGAACAAGTTTCACTGAATCCAAATATTAATTGTGATGAATTGCCAAACAATAACGGAAAACAATATCTGTGTCACGTCTGTAGCAAAATCTTCGCCTCCATGTCTGGATTACGGTTTCATCTTAAATCACATTATGACTCCAAGCCGTACACTTGTGAGCAGTGTGATAAAAGCTTCGCTATTCTCAGTTATAAGAAGAGGCACGAGAAGATTCATATGAACATTAAGCATTTGATCTGCCACATTTGCAGCACTGCCTTTGCGTCCCCGAATGGACTCAGATATCATCTAAGGACTCACACAGGCGAAGCAAAATACCATTGCGAAACATGCGGCAAATCCTTCACTCGATACAAGTACCTGAAACAACACACCTTCACACATACTGGAGAAAAGCCATTTGTTTGCAAATTGTGTGGTTCCGCTTACGGCAATGGCGGCAGCCTGTTTGTACACCAGAAAAAGTGCAAATTGCGACACGTACTAGATCTTTCACAAAGCGACGCTTCGAAAACGGTTGTTTGATGCAAACAATTTGATGCAAATTGCATTGAGTTGATCATATGTACATATTACGTTCTAACGATATGATTATTCGATTTTGCGAATAACAAGGTAAGAAAATCGATGCATCTTAAACGTTGTAAAGTTAATTTGAAATTGTATATCTTTATTTTTAATATCTTGCATGTGCAAATCCAGCCATTTTTTATCTATATTAAAGAATTAAAGTATTGCAGGCTTTAATAATACTTATACTTTTTTTCATTAATTTGTTTTTTTAATATGTAATTTATTTCGGTGCAAAAAATTGATCTTTTTTTTTCTATCACTATGTAATATCTATGTTTGTAATAAGTTATATCTACGTTTTTTTTTTCACATTTTTACAGTGTCCATTCTGTGCATAATCATACACTGTATTTACATTAAAGTCTTTAACTCTTTGGTATTGCAATAAATGTTCTCGTCGATTGACTACTGAACTTCAAATTACATAGAACACACTGCTTTAGAGTTCTTCAAAGTATTGTCTATTGATTCAACATAAATGATTTCATTGTTTGATTTAACTTTTCAGGATCGTCAACAGTTTTGCTTCCGTTGCACCAACATCTCGGAGGACGCAACTGCCATCCATTCATTTGTATTCGACTGGAACCACGTCAGACCCAAAGAGTATCTGCCGTTGAGATTAGCATGCTGACAATGGCTGAACCACCATCCACCGCGGTAATTGGCCGCGCAGTCGGTGGTACTGATATCCATATCGCGGTCTTTGGCGCTGAACGCCATTCCATCCTGATAGGAGAGCGCGTCGGTTGCGTTGCCCGAATAACCGGACACATGGAGCCGGTAGCCGGTCTCTTCAGAGTCGACGGTGAAATGCTCGTACTCGGCACGCCAGTGCACGCCGTAAGTGTCGGTCAGATCGACTCGCAGTCTGCTGCAGTTGTCGCGAGTGAGCCGATGCAGCGCCTCGTTGCCGATCCAGAATTCGCTGACCGGAGAGCCGAAGCCGATCGAGTACTCGTTCCAGCTGCGATCGAAATCCATCGCGCCGTCAATTCTGCGGGCTACAACGATCGAGCCGTCGTGGCAGGAAGCTAGTAAGGGCGCCCCGGGACCGGGCGCTAACAGAGTCAAACCATTGCGCTTTTCGCAGTTGCCCGGAAGAGAGTCCACCATAAGACGATACTGATCCTCCACCTGTTCCAACTCGTGCGTGACGTTCACCGCCTTGGCCAGATTTTGCGTTAAATCCAGACGGCTCAGAGTTTCGTTCAGGATGTCCAGACCCTTCCGTTGCGCGTCACTCTTCTCCTGCAACTGCGACGCGCTCACGCTCAGCGCCTGTACCGCGCGTCGAAGATTGCTCAGCTCCTCCCTGGTCAGCGACAGCTCGGCTGCCTTTCGCGCTGCGTTTATCTCCAGTCTAGCCAGCTCTCGCTTTACTTCCGAGCGATTGACGTAGACGGCTTCCTCGAGTAAGCGCACCGAATCGTACAGTCGCACCATTGACTCGTCCAGCTCGTTCATCGACACCAGGTCCCGGCTAGCGTTGGACACCTTCTTCGAGAGCTCGGTTTGTGCCAATTCGAGACTCTTCATCCGTTCGTTGAGATGTTCGTGATCCTCAAATACCACTCGCTTCTCGACCATCGCTCGTTTTCGCGCTACAATGGAGATTTTCCGCTCGACATTTCGTAGACGGTCCTCCAAGCGTGCACGATGGGATAGAGCGTGGGAATAGTAGCTGTGCCTTCGGATCGACCCAATCTCATGCGATCCCCTCACCTCATTGTGGAAGATGTCAGCTTTGTTCGGCCGATGTTCTGGCTTTTGCTCACATTTTAAGGACTTCAGCTCGATCTGCACCGTGCTCAGCTGCAACAAAGGAAGGAGGTATGTGATTAATGTGTGTTAAATCGTAATTCTCCCAACATTTTTCTCTTCTTGAAATTTTCAAAAATATAATACAATAGTAGAATATAATTTTTAATGAAGCAAACAATTTCTAATGAATTTTATAAAATAGTAAAATTGGAAAAATTATTATTTCTAATGCAATTGTCAAATCTCTAATTTCAATAAAATTTATTTTGGCCTTACAAGGCGAATTTTCGTCGATTCTCTTTAATCCGCTTTTTACAAGCCATTTTTTCCCACAATGTGGTATGCGTGCTTAAACGTATACAACACACACGTGCTTTTGGAATGCGTGAGAGTAGGGTCACAGCTGTCGACTCGTGTGCCTGCGGTTGCCAGCGTGCCTACGTATGTCAAATACCGCAGACGGTAAGGATCGCCGATCGAACCTTGTGCGTGAGATCAAAGAATTTAGAACACGCGCAGATGCGTGGGCGGATAACATCCTTGTCGCGTATTAGAGGAAAATTTGAAATTAATTTTATATTAACTCATTTTAATGCAAGATTTTTCATATTATATTTTTTATTCCCACTTTTTATAATTAAATTAACAAATAGGGATTATTATATAATATTCCACTAATCACTTTTCCCTTTTTTCCTAATTAATTAATATATTTGAAAAGTTTAAGGCATTTTGTCGTGGCAAAGTTATCACGTGAAAGTTAAATTTTACCAATTATTCCGTCGAGTGATCTTGCACTTAATTCTCATATTTTTGAAACATATTTTATCGTTTTCTATTAACAGACATTTTATTATAGAACATCCGGCTTCTTATGACGATTGAGAATTGAAGGTAGAAGCAAAGGGCGGGAAGTAAGGGCGGTATTTAAGAAGAAGGGAATAGACCTGAGGGGCATGTGTGCGGCCCGAAAGAAGGGTCCGTTGTGCGGGCGAGGCAAAGGGGAGGTAGAAGGAGGAGAAGGTTGAGAAGCAGCTGCCAAGCGGCAAAACGAAAAACAGGAATGAAGCAGCTGGCCGCCCCGCGCGAGGAGCAGGTGCACCAAGCACGCATCCCCCTTTCTTCTTCCTGCCGTAAATACTAAATGGTAGCGGCAGCCGTTATCTACATGGACGCGCATTGTCTGCGTGCATGCGAATATACAGCAGACCTTTCAGCGTGTGCGTGCGATGCTTGTGCATATGCTCGTGGCCACCACGAAATTGATCTTGATTGTAAGTTGAAAAAAATCTGCCGTAGCCATTGAATCGGCACGCGCTCATCTAGGAATCCCGTGTCGCCGACGGCGATATCGAATGTAAATCATGTGTCCTTGCACAGAATATATTATTCTTGTAGTTTGCATATATGCAGAGAAGAATCTGATTTGCGCAGTTAATTAATTTAAATAATTACATAATAATTACGCATCGATTACGCCGCGTATTTCGATTTTACTTTTAAGAAAGAATCAAGAAGTGAAAAATTAATTAATTAATTAATCGGTCGCTCTAAAATGAGATACATTCAAGCGAATTTTTCGTCATTTTATACTTGATTTGACTAAGCCACCTTGCGGACAGAATATCACCTGCCGTCTTCTTTCTTTTCACGTCGGTTTTTTTCTTCTAATATTTGCGAAGGGGAACAACTTACCTGACTACTGACATCTGCGCAGGAACGAGATATGAGGCTGGTGCGTTCCTTGGTCGCTGCAATGTCGAGCCTGATGGTACCGAGGGTGGCTTCTATCATGGTGATTCTTCCGCCGAGATCGCGTATGCTTTTACCGACTTCGGCGACGTCGCCCTTCAGCAAGGCCAGCTCGCTCCGCATCCTCGACCGTTCGGCCAACTCCTCGCTCGCGTTCCGCGTCCTGAGCACCTCGGCGACCTCGCTTTGCAGCTCCGTCACAGCGCTACCGAGCCATCGCACGCGCAATCGCTCGTTCTTTGCTTCATTGCCGCTTCCGCCGCGAAGAGCATTTACTTCCTTCCTGTACATGCGAGGGGACACGCTGTATTATTAGGGTGACTATATTTTTCCCCTTTTTTTTCTATGCGATTGAGACAGTGGAAAAGAAATTAAAAGAATATTTTTTGAAAAGGATAAAACTCGAACATCTATATTTTTTTCACTCTTCATTGTCAAAATCGCTTTATATCAAAAGTTATTTTACTATCATATAATTAGATATATTAATTCCGAATATAATAGATTGTAAAAATATATTATAATAAAATAAAGCAACATAAACGTTGTTAAGAGTAAAAAATTTCAGAGTTTTATATTTGCTAGGAATTTTCATTTCTATTTTGAATAATGAAAATAGTAAATTTTATTAATTTTAAATAGAAAGAGACTGTAATAAAATCGTCTTTGCAAAAAAAGACTAGACAGAGTCCTTAGACTTCGATTAACTTCTAAGGTTTCTCGCATCATGTTAACAGATACTGTAGTTATCCACGTAGCGAGTTCTAATATGTATGTGTATTATGTTACGGTATTGAGTGCAAGAAAAAGGGAAACAAAATTTTACCTGAGTTGCTTCACTTCGTTTTTAAGAACCATAAGTTCTGTGTTTTTCTCCATCGCTCGCTTCAGGCTCTCTTCCAGAGCATTATAATCTTCTTGTCGATGTTCCAGAAGGGCACCCACTTGCTCCTTTAATAACTTGATCGTACTGCTGAGATCTTCGTCCATACACGTGCCAATAGTTAACGTGCTCGCTATAATCGCTGATAACAGCCACAGTATGTTTGCCATTTCCGTCAATTTCGACACAATCCTGGATTTTTTTCAATTCTTTCGGGAATCTTCAATCTTCTTCCAATGTTTTTGTTTTACAATTTATATGTCCTTTTTATATTTTTGTTTTACAAATTTTTAAGTATTGTAAATTTCATAACTCATAAATTCTTCCTCAAATTTTGATATTTAGCAATTGATGGATCTGTTTCATTCTCAAAAATTTGACGATTATTAAATCTTCGGAATCTATTTTTTACGATACCGCAATTTATCACTGCTGCTTTGGCACAATCGATACGATTTATTCAGACTGTTAATGCGATTTATAAATAATCCGATTGATCTCAGCGGTGAAATCGTTCAATCGATAAGCAAAGTCTGTATGTGGAACGTGGCGAATGTCGCTTGATCGCCTCTCGAAAGCCTACTGGTTGCGGCCGAAACGGTGTACAAGTTTTATATCGGCCCTTGGACAAAGGTCCGCTCGGACCCGGTGTGGAGCAGGTGTTCGGCAACACCAGGCCCTCGTCAGGTATATATTGTCTCGCACGCCGGCCGTCTCTACCCCCACACGCCTGCTATGTGGTCCCTACCTACCTACCCTACCCTGTTTCGCTCATGTCTTGGTATGAGATCATAATAAATACGTCGTATCGCAATATGATAAATGCGCGATATAGGATGCTGGATAATAAGCGCGTCTGGCGGACAGGGCGAGATTTTTCACTCAAAATTGCAATTTTTTCTCCGCTAAAATTCAAGCTATAATTCTTTCCGTAATTTTAAAAATTTAACAGATTGCTCGAATCGGAAATTTTGCTCAATTAAGGCCTGCCTGTGAAATTAGTTAATAAGATTTTTTTTATTCGTAGTTTCGGGTAAAGATCGAAATCATTTTTTGAATGTGGATACACAGAAATATGTTATACGGATGTATGGATATGGATTTTTGCTGCCTAATTGGAAGAAAAGATTGATGGAATGAAAACTGTTGAATTTCGGGTAAAATTAATAATTTATTGAAAACAATGTCCAACTTGTTGGAATCTACCGCCTATATTTACGAATGCGGCACGAATACGCGTTAGTGGATTATTCAGTTGGAGTGATGGAAGTACGATTATGCGTTCGGACTCTTTGTACGACAAAATGTTGGATATAATACGGAAACTCTCGCGCACGCACAGATGGATGCGAGAGCGACGTTCTCCCGTTAAATACAATGCCATCCATTCTCGAATAACGTTTACGCGATCTCACGACGCTAATGCTAACAATTATCGTATATCCCGTGAGTAATAATATGGCAGAAGAATGGCACCGAACTATAATACTTATTCCCGAGGCGAATAATCGATTCAACGAGCACGATGGATTCGATTAAATGTAAAGAGATCTTTTGCAGTACCATGTTTTGGGTATGCTAAGCACTAAAAATCGTGTAAAATGCAAATTCGCGAAGCTAAAACTATCGTAATAATTCAGAATTTACTTGCATCCTTTATGAAATATGTTTACGCTAAATACGCACACGTTTGTGTGTGTTTCCCAAGTACGGTATTGCAAAAACTCGCCAACAACCGCGAATTGGAATGAAGGATGAGTCGGATTAAAATTACAAAAGTTGCATCACAGAAGAACAGGAACGGAATGCAAGCGTAGCTGTTGTTCGATGACGCTGGAAGGACCATCTAAGGGTAAGAAATTGAATAGAAGCGAAAGGATTTCTATTTTAATCCGATTTATCCCGCAATTCCAATTCCATTGCAAATGTGCATTACAATAATTTACTATTTATACTTCCGTGACATCAGCTCACGTCTGCTCGCGCGTTATGTATATGGACGATAAATGCACCGGTGATTATGAAAGTGAGCTAACAATATGTGTCAACTTTTGTAATTACTGGCACAAATGTACTCACGCGCTGCGTTTGAGAGACGTGGCTGCGATTATTAAAGGAGATTCTGATCTGGAGAATTTAAAAGGCGATTTAAAAAAAAAAAAACGAAAAGAGATATCAACCTGGCGTTTTAAGCATTGTATTTATTAGTATTTTGAGTTTTAAACAATTCTTTTATTTAAAAAAAAATGAAAATTTTAGATTAGTTTAATGTTAAGCGATCACATCAAAATAGTATAATATATGTATAGGTATTTTGAACGTTTAAATACTTAATAATGATATGAATGATTTTATGTTATGTCTTTTAACTTACTTTTCACATTTTCAAGCATTTCATTTCACTCCTTTCAAAAATAGATACTTTTTATTGGAAGATAAACCACAAATATATATAATTTTCCAAAAATTAAGATTTTTTCTTGATAAAAAAAAAAAAAAAAAAAAAAAAAAAAAAAAACTGATGTCTAAATTTAAAGTGCCGCTATTTTGTTAATTTTTAATTTTTTGCATTGCAATTTGATTCATCTTTTAGCCAAATTAATAGTTAAAAAAAATTTTTTTTTTAATTTTTGTTTTAAACCCTTCGTTTAATTATAATTTGTCCCGCCGGATGACTTAACATTAAACTGATGCGGAGTTGTCAATTTTCATTTTCTTAAATAAAAAAAAATTATTTAAAACTCTTAAAACTTAATAAATACGTTATTTGAAACTCTACATTAATTTAAAAGAATTACTAAAGAACGTCTTGCTTTAGACTCTCTAGATTGGAACCTCCCCTTAAGTTTAAAAGTAAAATTTATAATTTCTATATATGCAACAATTTTAATTAAATTTTAGAAATAAAAAATTTTTATGAAAAAGAAGGTCAATAGGTAGAGAAGCATCGCTTCTTTTTATTACCGATTACCTTATTGCTACGTCCCTAGTCGCATTTCGTATGCTAAACAGGTGCCAATCGCGTGCCAGTCGCGTGTTAGTCGCGTGCCTCCAATAAATTCTCTAAAGAATCACGTCAACTGAACGCATTTTGGCGTTTTCTCTCCTTCTCTCAACGTTACTTTTAATATAAGTACTACATACTTACGCGCGTACTACGGAAGTTAATCCGCGATTACACAGCCAGAGAGTGAAGTTTAATTTCGTGTAATATGCATGCATAACGTTAATTAGGTTCCTTAAGTCTGGGCTGATCCGTACGTGCCGATTGGCGGTCGATAGAATTTAGGCAGCGTCAGAATCTGCAAACTATTAAATGCATATTTGCGTACGCCGATGTTCTTCCACGTGTTCTCCCGGCGGCAGCCCTCGCTGAAATAAAAAGAGAAACGTGTTCGTCGAATAATTCGTCGAAATTCCAAGCAACCTAAGAGAAGATTTAAAAATTTTTTATAATTCTTTGAAAAACATTATTCTATCATTACAATCGTTCATTACAAATTTTTTCTGAAAAATAAAGTAGCTGTTCAGCCACACATTAAAAATTAATTCTTCAAATGCTTAAAAGAGCCTAAAAGTTCTTTTTTTATGTTATGTTGTTGGTGTTTTTTAAAGTTGTTTCTTCAAATATTATTCTTCTCTTTTTATATTTACCTTCGCATACAGTCGAGAGCTCTCATGTATTCGTGTTCCGCCAGATGATACTCCGACGATAGTATATTGACCTGTTCGAGAGTAATCGACATACCGGTCCGATCTTTTGCGCTCTTGCAGCTGGTGAATCTTAAACCGCGCATTCTTCGACATATTTGTGAGGATAATTGCAAGATCTCGACATTCTTGTTGACTTTCTCCTGCACACATGCCTTTAAGTTGGCCATCATATCCGACAACGTGTGGCCCAGAATAGATCTTGATGCAACTAGAATAAAAAAAAAATTATATAGTATTAATTATCAGCAAAAGAAAATATATTTCAAATATTAAACGTATTAATTAAAAAATTTGGAACTTTCTACAATACTTTTTGGATCTTTGTTATTTTTACTATAAGTTGAACTGAATTTTATACTCACAACGCGTGGACGCAGGTTCCGTCGGTAGATTCAGCTTTTTGAATCTCAAATAATACTCGTTTAATCTATCGAAGTTGTCCAGATTGCTTTTCTCCTGCGGTTTTGTAGTGCCGAGGCTCTCGGCCAAGGAAGCCATCTCGTTGATACCGACATTAAAGAACACCGGGGTTACATTGAACGACAACGTTTGTCTGGAGGAGGGCACTAATGGCAAGAGAGAATAAATCGCGTCCGGAACCGGAAGTATCACCGTCAGCGCGCTCCGCGATCCCACTACTCGAGGCACGGGAAGCTGGAACACGGTGGACTTTCCCTCGACTCTGCAAAGTAAAGTTTACGTTTTGATAAGGATTCTTTTGTGCAACTTGGTCGAGAAATATGGTGTGACGCTTCTGAATAAAGCTTTTTTTTACTTACCTAGGTTGAATGCCACATCTCGACAAAGTAAATGTGACAGTGTGCGTGTCTTCGACTGCTACCGCCATATCGCCCCACATATCTATCTCGTCTCCGTAATAACTAAGAAGGCCTTCGAAGGAAACCAATGGTCCCAAAGTTGTAAGTATTAACAGAAACATCGGATCCGGACGTTGGCACCACAGTTTCGCCATTAAGCCGGTCACCAAGGCGGTTAGCTGAAATTTTTTCGAATTACTTTCGAGTTTTCTCACATATCTCCTTGCCCCGCGAACAGAACAATGCGAAGATGAGCTCACCGCTTGACTGAAGCAAACGTCCCGTCTGTATCGCACGTTGCACGCGCGTTGCGCTGCTTTAGAATCTTCCTGCACGCGAAACACCGAGTGCGTCAATCTGGCAGTCTTCAGCAGCCCGTCCATCGCTTGTCGCAGCTTCTTCATGCTCGGCCTGAGCTCGCTCGTCCAGTCGACGATCGACGCGAAGTCCAGACCCTCGGTGAACTTGTTCCTCTGTCCCGAATTACTTTTGATCACGCGCGTCATCGAGTCGACTGCTTGGCACACTTCATTGGAAGACGAGTTACAATAAGTATCGCTTATACCTAACAATACATTATGGCGCAAGTTTTTACCAAGTTTTTTTCATTATACGAAAAATGTTTTTTAAATGTATAGCAATGATTGCTCTACCTTCCTTCGCTTTGGAGAACGCCGGTTTCTCCAATCCCGGACTGGATTGCTGCCGTTCGTTCGATTCGTCCAGCAATTTGTTCGATTCCTCGCACTTAATACCGTTCTTCGGCTGAATGGTGACGACCTCGGCGTTGTGTCGGTTACTCGGCAAGCAACCCTTGATACTCTGCGATCTGCCGATGCTACCCTTGCTGCGCAATCGCACGGCCGGGCTGCTGCATCTGCCGCAGAGAAACTTCACTTTCGACACGAGGCACATGACGCTCGCCTCGATGTTCAACTGAGTGAGATCCCACGGCTCCGGCTCGTCTGTTGGCTTGTAATAATTCGCGGACGGCGAGTTGCACATCTTTTGCGTGTCCAGGAACCGCCTGCACGGATCGGCGTCGTTTTTGAAATCTTCCTTCTCATCGTCGTAGCTCTCTTTCTTTTCGCTGTCGTGGCTTTGCTGCGCGTTCTCGTCGGTCTCCGTCACCGCCTGCTTGGGATCGTCCTCCACGTCCGGAAATATTACGAAATTTTCCTCTGCAGCGTCGCCCTCGCCATTGTTGCAATTGGACGCGTCGTTTCTCGTGTGATATGATATGGAAGCGTATTCGCCATTTTTTATGCCGCTCTTCGACCAGATGTCCTGCATGCACTCGGGAGTGTCGGGTGAGACGAAGTCATCGAAATCAGGGCTTCTCAGATCGAAGTTCAGCTGCTGCGTGATTCTTTTGAACGGCGACAAGGACTGATTGACCTTAAAGTCTAGCGTCAGAGTTTCATCCGAGGTTGTGGTGGTGTCGTCCTGGACCTTGGCGACTTTGTACTCTTCCAGAAACGTTAACGCTTCCTCCACTAAGCCAGGATCCCAAAGGCTAAGCAAGATCCTGGTCTTCGTGATCATGTCCTCGCATATCGGCAGCATGCCGCTCGTCTGCTTCTCCTTGGCGAGCTTCATCAAGGACTTCATTGCCTCCACAACGTCTCGGCGTAGTTGCTTGATGGCTTGAATCGCGTCGTGCGCCATCGTAATCTTCGATGTTCCTTGATACAGCTGATTACTGCGCATGGGTGACTCCTTCAACGCCTGCACCAGTCTGCACACAATGAAAAACGCATTTTATTTCACAGATTCTTCAAGTAACGAATACGTCGATTCTACGCGATTATACCTTATGAGTCCTCCGTTTTTGCTTTTGTGGGAATGAGCGGTAAATGCTCCTACGCTAATAAAATCGTAGAAGCCGCACTTATTTAGTGTATCGTTGTGAACCCACATTCTTTGAAGATGCAAATTCAGAGGCGCGAATTCTAAAGTACGGTCGTTCTTCCGTGACGATTGCTTGAAATAAGTTCCTAAAATCCAAAATTCATCGAATATAAGAATATAAGCTCCTTAAATTTGATTTTTCTCTTTATCATAAAATTGATGCTTGCTTACCTTTATAGGCGGCTAGGTTTTCTTTGGCTTGAGAATACAAATGTAACAAATGAAGATGACGATCGAGCAATTCGATTTGCTTCGTATGCCAAGGCTCCCTCAATTCTCCCATTCCAGCTACCTCCTGTAGCAATTCTTTCTCCTCCTGTATCCAAATACCCCTAAAATTTGCAGCTACATGACTTCACTTCACTTTCGCACTTTTATCATTTCCTGATGTAAGATTTGTGAATTACGCTTACAGTAGATGTTGAGGAAACTGGAAACAAAGCTTGCTCTCCGCCATAATCTCGTGTACGCATATATCACCGCCTAGTCCGGAGTGGAATCTGCGACATTGAAATAAAACAATGAGCTATAAACGCATCGAAAAAGACGATTCGAATTTTCAACGCAAAAACTTGCCTGTAAGTCTGCACAAATGGATTTGCAAAGAGAAGTTTTAACTGGCCCTGATGCGGAAATTTGATTTTCGTACCTAATCTCGGAGGTAAGGATTGCGAGCGTCTGTGCGAAAGCAGCTGAAAAATATTATTCAAATTGCAATAAATAAAAATTCCTATATATTGAAAATAATACCTACATCGCTATATATAGTCATAAATTTATCTACTTCTTGATTAAATTAAAGTATTACTTGTTGTTGATTACTACTGCTAGTATATACTGGTACATTTCGCGACGGTGTGCTCTCCGTGCTATTTCCTTTATCCTCGGCTTCCAGATTCCATACGTTAATAGTTAAAAACCCGACTGTCGTTGTTTTCGCCGATTTTAACGGTATCCTTAATCTAAAGTCAAAGAATAAAGTTATTAAATAGTTAAATAAGTTATTTAACATCCCAGTTTAAAACATTTTACTTTCATCTTATTTTATTCAATGCAAGTTGAAAAAATTACCCTAGAACGTCTTGTATCATACTGAACGTCACTATCGCGCTTCCTATCGGAGTTGCGGTCTGGCTGACTCTTTCCCTGACGTCGTATGCGGTTATCCTAATTTTCGTTTCTGTCGTCAAGCCATCGCTAGCTCGGAAGCTTACCGTAGTTAAAAAACTTGGATTACTGCTTTGCTAAAATGGGCCATGAGAAAACACTTACAAGATTGCGCGACATAAAAGAAGTTTTGTTCTTAAAGTTTTTCTCACCTCCACAACTTCCGTTCGCGCATACTTAATCCAAGTTTTGGAAGATTTTGACTGTACATCTATTTCTAAAACTGGCGTAGGAGGTCGGCCGTGTCCGTCGCATAACAAATTATCGCAGGCTAATGATATCTCGCACATTGGTACTTCCGCCGGATCTGAGAAAACAATTTTATATTACGTACAACTGCGAAGAAAAGCTACGCATTTACCCAAGCAAAAAAAAGAAAAAACTTATAATCTCAAGACTCAATGTACAACCTGTGAATGTTCCGCGCTGCAGTCGCAACATCTGGATGTCGGTGTCGTGTTTGTGTCCGCTGTACGCCTCGATGCGCTGTCGCAGCGACAATAATTGGTTCCGCATGCACTCGTAACTGGCCAGCTGTAGCGCCTGCAACCAACTGTCCCGTTCCTCGGTTGTGTTGGCGCCTAACTGTTGAAACAAGCCTCCGTCGAAAACTGCAACATTTTTCCTTCTGTGCTTTTGGCGTTGTCTCGCACGCTACGTGAAACCGCGCGGCGGACGTGCACGCGTGCAGACGACGATGACGACGGACGGGCCGTCGACGCACCGTTGCAGCGGTGTATCGAGGAAAGCCGCGCGAATGATAATACTTGCCTATGCTGAATCCGAAAGGGACATGATTGCTGGGCGGTTCCGGGCGCACCGTGCACTGCTCCAATATGATCACCCCCAGCGGCTCCGACCACTGCTCCCGCGATTTGAAATAGAACAAAAGGTTGCCTCGCAATCTGCACCATCGTTCAAGACTTACTGCGCAATAGAAGCAACAGAACGTGATTTAAGCAAGTATGCTGAAAGATTTCGTCAGAGAGTTTCACGTACACGATAACAAGCGACAGGGGAAGAGATGAGGAAGAGGAGGACGAATATCTCGCGCTGTTTACGGACCGGCAATTAGTGGCGATTTTCTCATCGGACCGATTGCTCTTATCATTATTATAGTATTTGCTTCGGTGTCCTTCATCCGTCCTCATTCCTTCCCTCTTATTAAGATTAGTGTGATCAATGTAAACTTGAATTACAAGTATCGCGTTTAAATCAAGACTTTTTGTACCGTAGACATGCGGATGTTATACGCTGAATAAATGCATGCATTTGAAAAATATCTACATACGCTCTTATTGCGATTTAAAATACTATGTCTCGCAGGTTTAAACTGTCATGATTTTTCATCATTTTTATGATAATTTCTATTAAAGTATGCGAACAAGTATGCAAAGCATACAACAAACATGCCGTTTCATATGCAATTAAAGATGATTTTTTGTAACATCACTTACGAAGTGACGCTTACGCTTCGTTAAACTCTTAAGAAAATCTTAGTATCGCTACGTTGCATGCAAACTTGCCTGCTTCGTTGTCATTTAGTGAGAAAAAAAAATATTAGATCTGGAATATTAAATGCGAGAGAATAGAACCGACATGTTAAAATCTTACATTCATAGATTCTCTGATTTTCCTTTATCCAATTTTCAATAAAATTGCCCAAATGTGAGATTTGAAGCGAGCATTGATTCGTTTTTGCAAGTGTTATTTGTGTTAACGAAAAGAACGTTCATACACATTAATCGGTTAAGATAATCGTTCAACCAGAGAGTGTGTTAATTTGTGAAAGAATCGTGATGGAAGCGTGATAGGAATTTCAATAATTATGTATTATATACATATAGCAAAATACACTCGAATATTGTACCTTTGCTCGCGCCGGCTGTAACGCAATTGAGGTCTCGCAGAGTCTTATGTGATCTTCCTCTCTGATTTTTGTTCTCAGGTTTTTTACATGTACCTGGAAATTGCACGTGATACTGACAGCTATCACAATGACATTCCAATAAAGTGATTAAAAGAAAAGTAAGAAAAACGACCGTTAACTGGTCGTTATTTTATTTTTTCTGTAATGTCAGATCGAATTAGTCACGTAAAAATTAAATAAGGGTGTGACCATCACTTCACGTTATCAGTGTGTCATTAACATCTCGTTGATATAAACCTCCCTCGTCAATTGTGTAATTATCAAATGTCCAAATAACAACTTATTTTCCTAGTCATTATTTATCGCATTATATTGTCCATATCAAAACATTGGAAATTATGTTCCAGTTAGGACTAAAACTATTTAAATGTTCATATTTACGTTAATAATTCGTATGCGTTATTCAAATATTATCACTTTAATATTTATGCGCCTGAATAAATCATATGTGTAGTTAAATAGATTCACTTTTATTTTTAATATCTTTAGAGAATTCCTCATATCAATTTAAAATTATCAAAATATTATTTAAATATACAAGAAAATAAATGTACTATTTCGTGCAAAGCCATATCACAATATAAACAAACAGAGACATAAGATAAGTTATTGATGTCTTCGCTGTTATCACTGAATATCGGATGATTCACATAAAGCGAATTGGGAACTGATAAAATCTACTTCGTGCACACATTCTATCATATCTATTAACAAACATGTAATACCCATTACAATAGACAGCTAAATATTAAACAAGCTGCAATCAGAAAATACAGAAAGATTTGGAATGATATTGACACACATTTTTCTCTTCTTATTAAAACACAAAGCTTCAATCTAATGCAGTCTTTCTCTTATTTGTAATACATTCAGTCTGAGACAATGGATCTCTACATTAAATATCAAACAAAAGATTGGTACATCATATAAATTTATTGTCAAACCTCAGATATGTATATGCAATATACATAAAGAATAATCATGCATTAGTTCCTTCTAAGATATTGTACACTAATATTAAAATTTAAATAAATATTTATTATATTCGCAAATATATTTTTCTGAGAACTTACTTTCTGTTCTGCGAAAGAAACCTTCTTGCCGTTCTCTAACATACAAGATGCCTTCCTTCTCAAATTTCTGTGAAGGCTGCGTGGCCAATGTTAGTAGTTCTTGCTTATTGAATCTCATTTCGTATAGGCAACCAAGCCAACATATTTATAATTTCCCCAGTTTATTTATCTTCTATATACTGGAAATTGAAATATAAAGTGTATATCTATTTTATTTAAAGCTTTTAAGACATAATTGTTGTATATTATTGTGGGAAATAATAAATTGTGTAAAATTATGTAAAGTTATTCCTTGTATAAAAAGATATTATTGATAATTTATGTTTATGACTTACAACAGAAATGTGACTGTCAAACATAAATGTTTCTTAATATAATTTTGGTGCAATTGTCATAAAGATTTGATAAGATATACATTGGTGATTTTAATTCAATTAATTATATTAAAATTTAATTGCCAGAAATATTTTTATAGAAAATAAAAGATTGTAGACATACCATTTTTACAGGTGGGTTACCACTCACACTCCTTTTCGTTGCCATTAGTATTGCAACACACTAAAAGATTAACAAGACAGGTTAACAGATAAAAACGGCGATGACAAATGTATTTGCACTCACGAGATGCTTGTCAACACTATATTTAGCAGCAACGAAAATCCATAACTCGTTCGTTATCACGAGAATATGTTCAAAAACGTACTGAAAAGTTCTGTCAAAAATTAGACGAGTCTTTCAATAATGTTATCCAAAAATTACTCATTCTCGTTAGGTTACCGGAACAGTTCAATTTTAAGTCAATAAGATACACGTGCGACATGGAAAATCGGTCGACCTAATCGCAAGAATGTACGAGTATAAGTACATGTATTGTTAGGAGAACTCCTCTAAGTCGGAGTGGTCGGAGTCTGATATTAGATCAAATATGGTTGACTGACAAACAGCATGCGCCATCCGGCGGTAGTGATCAATTTTAGTATTAATTGCAACGATAACATGTATCAATAAGTGGTATCATGTACATACAGTGTTACCATTAATCGATAAAAAGCACTCTAGTGATAATTCAGCAAGCCAAAGAACGCTTCATCGCGTTCCACAATTTTACTGATGCCGAATAGAATAATATAAAATAGTATAAAATAATTAAATTTAATAATCCAGCTAAACAGTTTTTAAACATTTTCGAAGGGGAGCCAGATAATTAATTACAAATGCAGTAATTTGTCTAGCTATAATAAATGACTGAACTAAATTAGTGCGATGACAAACAGTATTTGATTGTAATCGATGTTTCGAGTAATCGATATATCGAAACATTTGATTTCTTTTTGGCGTGCGTGGAATAACTCGTATAATCAGTACATCGAAATACTTAAAATGATTACATATAACGATTATGGAATGTAATACTGTTCTGCACAGCTCTAATTAACAATATATATTGTACTTAATAGAGTTTGACATTAAAAAATGATTATAAAACGATATATCTCATCAATGTGTCTCCAAACACTGCTAGATATTTTAATTATGCATAATTATAATAAACTTGTTTTTTTCTCGATTTTTGCCTTAATGCGAACCGTAAAGTTATAAAGACCAAGAAGAAGAATCATCATCAATCAGGGATTGCCGTTCCGAAATAAAGATTCTGAATAATGTTCTACTTAGATGCCGAGATATTCAAATAGGAAAATGTATGCATTCTGAGGCCATATTGTACTCATATATCTCACAAACATGAGAACAAGAATAGACACAGATGCGGGCTCATATGCTGCTCAGAACGCAGACATGTCATGATATCCATAAAAGTGCAGAAAAGAATGACATATGAGGACATGCATGAGGTTCAAGCTAATATTGCCTAAAACGAGTTTTAGCATCTCCATAGGGTTTATGATGTCCATAGACTTTACATTGAAATGAATTTTTATGATTGCAATGTGCTTTTTGCAGACATAATCCAACTTCTTTTATTAGATACAGCAGCAATATAAAATAAATTACAGAATGTGAAAAATATATGCAAAAATAATTTATATCTTATATTTTATAAAATATTTAATGTTATTAATTTTATTAAATATTTTAATATTTATAATTAAAAAATAAGTAATTACTTTGAATTTAAAACGTTGTCGTCGAGAAGCATGCCCTTCCTTGATAAACGTTTATCGTCGGAAGAGGAAGAAACCGTATAATGCTATCGTCCGTAACGATCCGATAGATATATGCTAACGGCTATCTCGCGTGATAAATAAAAATAATTAAAAATAAATAAAATTAATAAATAAAAATAATGAAGTATTCCGCGGTAAATATCTGAAGATCATGACGTGATGAAATCTGATCATCAGTCATTGCTATTTGGGTAAGACGGCGTGGTTTTTCCTTCCTTCCGGTATGGTTTCAGCGAGTGACGAGCGTTCTTCGCGGCGAGGCGAGAGCGTGGAGCAGCGTCGCGGCGCCGCGCATCCGCCGACGCAGAAGCGCCGGCCGCAGAGCGGAGCAATCCGCGGATAATCGCTGGCACACGGGTTGCGGCTGATAGTTTACGTTCTTCGGCGCCCTTGTCGCGATGTACGTCCGCTCCGCGAGTTTCAATTCGGCGGTTTTCCTTGCTGCGTATGGTCTGTTGACGGCTGGCAGTTTGACACCGTCGACGCCGCTCAGGGACGATCCGCACTGTTCGTCGCTCAGCGCGATCCTCGACGTGGAAATCGGCGCCGCGACGACCAACGGCAGCTTTTTCTACGACGGCAGCGTTTATTCGGCTAATCTGCTCTGGAGCGATGGCAATTTCACTTATGCTTGCATCTGCCGGGAGCGGAATTGCATTAGGAAGTGCTGTCGCAGCGATGAAGTTCTCCGCGAGAATCCTCAGAAGAAAGCGATGTGCCAGAAGATGCCTGAAAACGATACCGAGCCGGCAACGGCGGCAGCCAGGACGCCCGATCTGCATTTGCCGCCGGAAAGAATGGCCAAGGAAATTCGACACGTTGCTGAACTGCGGGACCGCTTTCTTCTAATGGAGAACGAGCTTGTCTGTTCCGTCAACGTGTTGATGCTCCTGAATCCCAACGAATTTCCGGAAGATAACGTGGTTCTTTGGGCGAACGGCAGCCTGGTGAACCCCGACGGGAAAGTCTATCCGGTCTGGAATTATTGCCTCGATTGGCAGGTGACTTACGATCGAATCGGCATCGTGGTCTGCGTGATACCGGACACGGAAACCGAGAAGGAAACAGCTCATCACGTAGGCATCATAATATCCATTCCGTTTCTGATCGCGACCTTTCTGGTGTACGCGATCACCCCCGAGTTGAGAAACCTCTACGGCAAGACGCTCATGTGCTACGTTATTTGCCTGATCATCGCCTACGTTTTCCTGATCTTGGCGAACTACATCTACATGTCGTCGGTACGCGAGTTATGTGTCATGACGGGTAAGCAGCCACCTTGCGTTTAGTCCAATTCTTTTGCGGCTCGAGCCGAAAATCTGCAAATTCAGCATATTCGCTCGATCAAGATTTAGAGCCACCTTTTCCAACGTCGGTTAACGTTAATCGACGATTTCAATTTGTTAATACACGCAGAAAATTTTATATCAAAAATTACTATGTACGGCAGCAACCGCGAACCATGAAGCCGCGGACCGAAAATTTTTGCTATGTTTCACATGTGAAAAACATAGTAAAAATTTTTATAATTCCTTTGTGGTCCGCGGCTACTACCGTACTATAGTAAAATTACTAGTAAAATTACGAAAAATTACTATAGCAATTTTTGATATAAAATTTTCTCCGTGTAGAATTGCTAACATAAAGAATAAAATATCTTCATTAAAGGTGACAAAAATTTCAAATTTTTTTCTTTTTTGATGACCATATTTCATTCATGTCAATTCTATTAACAAATTGAAATCGTCGGTTAACGTTAACCGACGTTGGAAAAAGTGGCCCTTAGACGTTGATTAGAGAATGTTTAAGTTTTGAAAGATTTAAAGCTCTTAACAATACCCTAATTTACATCGCAAAACAATTAATTTAAAAATATTTCAAAATGCAATGTAGAAGAGAGCGATGCTAACAATATGTAACATGTATTTTCGTGTGAAAATAATCGTGTGAAAATAATCGTAATCTTACAAGTCTCGTGTGAAGACAATATTTATAATGCTTCATTTTGAAAATCAAATTTACATTTTATTTTTCCCGATTGTTTTTTAATTTGAAATGTAATCGTGGGAATATTATCTTAACAGAATATCTTATGTAGAACGCTGGAATTAATTGTAATAAGTATAATTACTACGATACTACGTCACGTATCGTACTACTAGGTATCGTGACGTTAGCACTGTTGTATTTTTACTCTTTAATTAATGAACGCAGGTATAGTTTGTTTTAAAAACTGTCAAAACATAAAAAAATACATCATTATAAAAATACGTCATTATTAAATAAATAAAAATTATAAGTGCTTTGGATTAAAAGACACGAAAGAGAGAGAAAAATTCCAAACAAACTGTTTCAATCTGTGATAAAAGAGGAATTTTTCCATATTAAATATTTCTCTGAAAAATTCGTAGAAATAAGATTAGATTCAGATAGTATCTTAGCAAATTACTTCGTAAGAACACACGGATTGATTTTCCATTTTAATAAATGTCATAAATGTCATAAAAAACACACACACACACATGTACGCATGTTATCATGTAAAATAAGAGTTATCGCATTTATTCCACTCACTAATGTAGAACACCAATATATAGATACGCTGCATGAATCATTTGTAAACGGTTTTCTACACACATTCCAATATCTCTGCGATTAGCAATGATGCAAAACTACGTTTCCTGACTTACGGCTTATTTTTTCGTATTCGTTCCGCGTTATTTCATGGAATCTAATACGATCGACGCGAGCTCCTTTCTATGAGGAAAGTCGGGATCGGACGTGAACGGAAAACGCGTCGGCGCCACTTGAACCATCACTATCTTCGATTTCCCGCAAAACAAATGTCAATGATTCCCCTGATGAGTGCGATGTGAGATACGGGCGGCGAGTGCAAACCGGTTTCCTCGTAGTGTGTATTCCGTTGTCTGCCTCGCCATGGCGAGGCATCATCGCCTATAGAGTGGGACAAAAGTGTTCGCAAATAGCGGTAAAATGATATATTCAATATAATTTCGATTTTCGATCGCAAACATATGTTTCTCCATCACGCACGCGACTGGCTTCGCACGAGATCGAGTGAGAAATTTTCCTGCGCCCACTCTGTCGATTGATATCTTTTCTGAAATAAATTTTTCATATGCACAAAATAACGTATCGTGCAACTTAAAACTTTCATTGTTCACTCGTTTATCTAGCCGCTTCATAAATCTATTTTCAGCTTTCGTAGCTCTCTCAAAGACATGATGGCTCTCTAGCAAAGCGTTAAATACCTAAACAGTCTAAATTTACATTGCCGCTGGATTGGTCAAGTTATCACTGCTAGAGGTTTCTCGCTTTTTTTTCAGAGCGCCCTGTATATATGAGATCGCAGCAGGTAGGCCGGTTATTCAACACAGTCGACAACTCGTTGTCCGGTAGTCTTGCTTCGTTGCTCACGCGAGTACCTACGCGCGTTTCTCGCGCGCTCCTCGTGCTCGGAAGTGAAGTCGCATCGAAATCGGATTCAATGCCGGCTTTATCGTACAGTGATAGATAACTAGAAGTTAACTAATCGTTAGCGATAGTGCTGATATTTTATCCGGATGAACGTACGTCGTGTTTCGAGAATTTGTCGGGAAAAAGAAACGCGCATTTTACTTTCTCTCACATTTATCCCGTTTCTTCCCCGATAATTATATCGCGTGCGTCAAAAAGTTCACTACTGACGTAAATCTGTTGTTCTATGTTCTGATCTTAAGATACACGCCCCTTTCTTATACAATCAACTCAGTTATTTTTTTTTATTGGAGATTATTAGAATAGCGCTTGCTATAAGTATTATAAAATAATAAAATATTTGTAAATATTGCAACATTATACAACAGGTAACAATACTTTTCTTACGCACAAATAAATTTGCTTTTTCAAGGAAACGATTAAGGTGACATCGGAATGTGTTCACATTATATACATCAGCTTTAATGTTGCCAAGTAATTAACAGTACAAAATATTTCGCCATACACAAATATTTGTATGTAGATACTTCTGATCACACCCATAAACTTGCAATTTATTTTCTATTATTGCGTTACGTAAATGTAATTGTAATCCTTTTACATGCTGAATTTAAATGTCTGTTGAGTTTTCTGCATAACGCAAAGTTATTAAGTGACATACCATTGTAATTTTGTAAAATCATGTTTTCTGGAAATACACAGTCAGTTTATATTATCTAGAAAATTTCTATTATATAAACTGTAGAAATATATTATTTAACTGTAGTTTTCTGTTACATTTTGCTTGTGTCACGCTATAGAACGGCTGTGACGCGCGTATGGGTCTGTATCAAACAGTAATTCTTTGATAATTTGAGATTGGATGCACGCGCGATGAAAGCGAAGAGGGATTTATTTACTTCGTCCGATTATATTTGATGAATCATGTCACAACTGCGTTGCAACCAAATTGCTAGTAATCAATTTAATTTCTTCAATAACACAATTTTTAAACTTTGTAAAAAGCTTTTATACTAGACTTATTAGTTTTCTTTACTTAAAATCAAGTGGTAATTAAAAAAGTTAAATATTATTATATAGATTACATAGAATAATGCTTAATAAAACATTTACCGTTATAAACGTATCTACATACGCCATTTGTCATTCATTCAACGTGCTATAAATTTTCTTATTAGCTGGATACTTTGCTTTGTAAATAACTACATATATCCATCCACCAAAAATGCTATTATATCTATCTTTCACTGATTAAATTTACCTTATCTTTTATCGCTCGGCTCGGTTGAGTTCGGTTCAACGGTTCACGCACTAACAGCAACGGGACGCAATAAGGTTGCACGTGGGGCCGGTTCTAGGTTTTATAGCGTTTCTTGTGTAATCTTTACATAAGCGTTCCTTATCTATGCAATAGTTGAACTAAAAAAAAAAAGAAAAGTTATTTTATTCACTCGTATGCAAAAGAGGGATTGGCACCTTTGTGTATCAGAAGGAGGTGTCTTTTAACGTGGGCGCCTCTTTCTTACGTGTTCGTTAATGAGATTACCTTTTTCTATTTTGTTTTTGTTTATTATGGCATCGATGATGCGCCCTCTGCGCGAGGGCTATAACATTTTCTCCCTTCCACCCCCCCAAGGTCGGCCATGCCTGCACAATATAATTATTATTTTATGGAGCATAGAAAGAGGCTTGCCACATTCTCCAGAGAGTCATCGAACATTCTTTATCTCCTTCTCTCTTTCGTCATTCTTTGTGGCACTTTCATGAGTAAACTTCCGTGCGGCGATCACATTGAGAGGCGGAGACGATAATTATTCAGACTAACCAGCCTCACTAATTAGTACAAAATGGAACGGCGTCCAGGAATGGTGTTGTTCCTTGCGTCTCTCGCGATCCTGATCGCGGCCGTCCCTCTCGATCAAAAGGACAAAGAGCCAGAGGGATTGGGAAAAGAAAGTTTTATCACCCTTCATATACACTCGGAGGTAGAGATAATTTCAAGCTCATTCATGCCGCTTTGCTTAATACATATGCGTTCAACGTAATGAATTTTAATATCTGCGGTTACGCGATAAATCACAAGTTTCCAATTAGTTACATTTGTGTGAATGTGGTGATAATATTAGAAATGATTAACTATTTGTGATCTCTGTGAGGAAAACTTACACTCTAAAAAGCTTAAGGGTGTTCGTGTCAATTGTGATTAAATTCTGTAAATAAAAAATTAAGTAATATTAATATTCTAACAAACTTTTAAGCAGTTCGATTCTTCATTCAACTTCACTCAATTTTTATTTCAATTTGCTTGTCTGTGATCGATTCAATTTACGATATAACTTGGAATCTATTTTCTTTACAAAAACTGTAATTGGATCAATAGTTATGCGGAAAGGAAATCAATATTTACAATAAAATGCAGTGTTGCTTTAAGACCAATTTGTTTTTAATTAAATATGATGGTCGATTTCCAACAATTGATTTTATTATGCATATAATATACCGCATATTTTTGATAATATTTCGCAATTGAAATCTTTAAATCGATAAGTTGGCATTTAATTCTTTTCTGCATAACTGCATCAGAATTACGAGTTAACGTTATTTCTTCCCGCTCCCTCCGGCTCCGCTCTTAGATCGACGTCGACAGCAATAACAACACCGAAAGGCCCAAAGTGTCCCTATGCTGTCATATCGGCAATCTCCTCTTCAAAAATAATTGCGTCAACAACACGGAGAACGGAACGGAAACCGTGCAGCTGCCGGCAATCTACGAGACCAATCTTACACCGACAAATGTTACCGCGAGCAACGAGTATTTCCGTTTTGTGGTCTGGAATCCATGCTCTGGTAAGAAGCGATATCCTTTACATCCGGACGTCTACGAGGACGAGAAATGGTACCTGTTGTCGAACGGTTCTATAATACGACCGTTGACTGACGAAGTGGAAGATCGTATACTGAACTATGATCAATACTGTTTGGGTCGAGTAAAAAGTTACTACACGGATTACCTGGTGTTCTTTTGCGAGGATGCAGTCGAAGATGTTAGTGAAGTCGTGTACTCCTTCGGGATGTTGGCATCTGTTCCATTTCTGGTCGCTACGTACGCTGTTTACTGGCTGCTGCCCGAGCTGAGGAACCTGCACGGTCTGACGCTGTGCGGATACGTCGGCTGCTTGGCGATAGCGTACAGCATATTGGGAGTCCTGCAACTAACACCGCAGGAAAAAATATCAAACAACATCTGCTTGGCACTCGGTATATCCATAAAAATGATGCCATTTCTCTTTTTAACTCGATTATGAACGGATTGCGCTGCGTATGGAATAAAATCACAGCGGCGATATTCATTTTTGACTGACACGATACATCATTGCCGCCGTGTGCAATTATATGAGTATTGTTCTTTTTTTTTAAATTGATATTAATTCACTTTATTTTTCTTACGAGATATTTAATGTTTTGCGCTTTATGCTATTTAATAAGCTACTTTTTTGTTTTTAAGATTTCTAGACATGTGCAATTTTATTATGTGACGTTTTTATAAGTTTTTCCTAAGTAAAATATTACTTTTCTTAGTCGCAACTTGAGGCAACTTATACCACTTAAAAAAAAAACAGCTCATATATGTATATACATATATATATATATATATATATATATACACATATATATACACACATATATATATATATATATATATATATATATATATACAGGGTGATTCAAAATAACCTGATGTCCTTGCAATGCCATATTCTTGAACGAATTCTGAGACGATTTTTCCTTTTACAAAATTTTGTCCGAAGCTTAGTTTTCGAGTTATAATTGAAAATAGATAGCAACTTACGAGTTCGGTACAACGGGCAGGCAGGGACGCGCAACGTATAATGAGACTGTCAAGTGTTTACTATCGTCTCATGACACATTACACCGTCCCTGTCTGTCCGTTGTATTGGACTCGTAAGTAGCAAACTATTTTCAATTATAACTCGAAAACTAAGCTTCGGACAAAATTTTGTAAAAGGAAAAATCGTCTCAGAATTCGCTCAAGAATATGGCATTGCAAGGACATCAGGTTATTTTGAATCACCCTGTATATATATATAATTTATTTATTTCGTATACATATTAAAATAGTGAAAAAAATCGCATCAGATTTTAGAAATCTTGCAGATTATCGAGAGATTGTTCAACTTTTTAAAGTGATTAATTGACATTTATACTTTCTCTTTCACAGATTTTGTAAATAATAAATTAAAATGATTGAAGCTAAAGTAATAAAATCTTGAAAAATTTACGCGTTTCTTAATATACAACAATTACTTTAATGTGACATATGTATGTAAATCGCGATTCTCATATTACTCAATGAATGATATATTGAATGTAAGCATATTTAATAGTATGTAAATAGGCATTTTAGTAGTATGTAAATAGGCATTTTTTAGCAGTATGTAAATAGGTTTTTTTATCTTGCTTTAATTTTGCTTTTCATTCATGGTTCATATACTTGCACTCACACTTAACATAACTCTGTCCGCTTTTTTTTCATTAATTTTTTTTAACATAGAAAGCTGAGCATGCACTAATATACTAAAATTTTTCACGCATTCAAAATTAAAAACGCATACGATATGATGATAATTGACTCGATTATTTAATTATTTTAAATTCTTCTTAAATCTTCTGAGTTTTCCAAACTGTGTCAGAATCATTCATCCTGCTTATCGTTGCTATAAAACAAGTCAGAAACATGCGCGCACATGTAGAACGAAAAAGCACTAAAGCCACTTAAAAATCGAATAAATTGACGTAAATGTTCACATTCATCTGCGAACGTCACGTATTCTCTAAACCACACGCTTCAAAAGCCAGACTATGAATCTCAATTTAAAGGGATTAGCGTCTCCTGTCGCCTTGTCATCATCCCCGCCGATCAAGAACCTGCCTTATCGAGGTACCTTTTTATCGGCATCGTTTTTTTCCTGATATGCAATATACACACGAAAATCCGCTCTCTGTTAAAACAAAAGTGTTGCGGATAAATCGTGATAGGCTGATGATATCACGCGTATCCTCGTTTCCGTACTTTGCGATATCGCTGCGGTTACTGGACATCTCACAAAGCTTTCATAAGAAAAAACCAAGTCTGTTGAGTAAATTCAATCATTAGTAGATTGACAATGTGCCGGCAAGACCTCGCGTTTTGGTGCTTCGCGTTTTTGCTCGTTTCGTCCTCTCAGTCTCAGAAGAATTCCACGAACGATGACGAGGAAAATTCGATGGTGCAACATGAACCTGACGCAAATTTGATGAAAGACCGCAGTGATGAAGCGAAACTAATAACGTATTATTCGCGTGAAAATTCCACCAAGGACAACGAGACGCGACGCGAGTTTCGCGTTAATTCCGTGGGAAACAATCGCGAAAATTACGACACGACGGAATACGAATTTCATCTGTATTCTACGAAGGCCCATCAGGGAGACAATCAGATGCCGACGGAGCTCCGCGCGAAGGCTAATATCAAAAACGATTCCATCTCACACGAATCGCATAAAAAATTGATGAAACTGCAAGAAGACAAGAATAATTCCGCGTCGCACAAATCACACGAATACTTCGCGCAAAACGTAAACAACTTTACATTGCACGAGTTCCACGGAAATTTCAGTAAAGATGGCAATGAGAGCAACATCTCTACGTATGAAGTGTGCAACAACAACACCTGCATCCAGCTCTGTTGTCCTCTCGGCGATCGTTTGATTAATGAGAAGTGCGTGAGTGAGAAGGGTAATTATTCTTTCCCGGTATACACGAGCGATTCATCGCAGAACAAAGAAAGGAAGCTGGATGAGGTATTTCAATTAATCATCAACGATCCGTGCGAATATGGACGTTACGTGCTCAATCCCGACGATTATCCGGAGGACGAATACACGGTACTCGCCAACGGTTCGCTGTACCAACCGCGTTACGACGAGTTTATCGAATTGACGTCTTATTGCCTCGCCGTTGTGAATGGCAACCAGTACGAGGTGGTTATTTGCTTCTCGAACGAGACCAAGAATGCGACTTTGCCGGATCAGCACAGCGATATACCTGTTGCGGGTCTCATAATATCCCTGCCATTTCTACTGGCGACATTCGTGGTATATTCCATACTGCCGGAGCTGCGAAACATGCACGGTTATACGCTGCGCGGATACGTCGGCTCGCTGTTCGTCGCGTACACCGTTCTTGCGGTGGTGCAGCTGATCAACCAGGCGATATTACCAGAATCCCTCTGCATCGCAATGGGTACAGCACACCCGAATTATAAAAATGCAGCGTGAACGTCAACGATTGTACACTCGCGCATATCAATTATTTCCTTTCTGCCAATTTAAACGTAGAAATGATCGAAATCTTTAAGTTGTCGCACAACGAAAGTAATAGTTGATACAATTCGATTTCTAGGTGCATTTTGATCTATTTTGATAAATGTCTGTTTTTCTTGAAACTTTGTGAAGATTACGCTTTTAAGTCTCGGGAAGATATTATTTGATTTAACACTGTCATATATTTATTAAATTTACCCGCTTTTTGCTAAAATTTCCCAATGCAGAAAGTTGAAATAAACTTGTTTTTTTTCCATGAACAGTTATAGCAATAATTCTGATTTCGTCGGAATTTTAATGTGACTATTGACATTGTTTTATTCAACTGTTTCAGCTTTCGTCATCCATTTTTCATTTTTGGCGAGTTTCTTCTGGCTAAATGTTATGTGTTTCGACATTTGGTGGACATTCGGGTAAGTTGCTATAAATATCTCATTTTATTTATAAACAAAGAAGTTAAAAATAATTTTCTTAATATTTCTTAAATAAAATATTTGTTATTTGAACACCAAATTTTGACAGTAATTTTATGAACAAAAAAATTAAACGTAAATTAATCTTTTTTTATTTACAAATACAAAACAGTTGATTGTACATAAATTAGAATATTTTAAAGATATTATTTTCATTATATAAACAATTATATATATATATATATATATATATATATATATATATATAATTGTTTATATAATGAAAATAATATCTTTAAAATATTCTAATTTATGTACAATCAACTGTTTTGTATTTGTAAATAAAAAAAGATTAATTTACGTTTAATTTTTTTGTTCATAAAATTACTGTCAAAATTTGGTGTTCAAATAACAAATATTTTATTTATATATATATATTTATATATATATATATATATTATTTATATATATATATATATATATATATATTTATATATATATATATATATATATATATATATATATTTATATATATATATTTACTTAATTATGATCAAAATATTAATTACGATTCATCGAGAATAAAGCGTTTCGGATCGAGTTCTAGGTCAAAGCGAGTTAATTGATTCGCCAAATATTTTCACAAGCGCCACTCGATCCGACGTTTGTGGTAGAGAAATTTGATAATTGACAAACATCGGGGGGAAATTGATAGCGACAGGACGCGAATTAATATCCGGTACGTGACCGACGAGCGTATGTGGCGCAAACACAGCCGAGTTAATTTTGATCTCCTTCGCGGTCGGACGTCGGTCCAAGAAGCCATTCGGACAGGCAATATTCGGTGCGCGGAAAATGTCAGTGTATTCCCAAATACCAGCGCGTAAACGAGCAGTGAACGTGAGCACTGCTGAGGAATACACCCACTTGTTAACTCTACATAATCTAATGTTTGCTCGAAGAACACACATATTATTGAAATAAAATTAAGTTATACACAATGCCATTCGCATTGGTGTGAGCTATTTATATCTATTTATATGTACAAAATAGCATATAATTCGTGCGCTTTTAATCGTGCGTAAAGCACGCAACGCATGCATTTTTTATTTCCTCTCTTTTTGATTACGCTTTTTGATCACGCGCATTCGCGGAATCCTAAAAAGCAATTTTTTTATGTCTCGCGTGTCAATGAAATTCCATGACGTGACGATGCCGCGTGTTTGTTGTTCCCACATGTGTGAGCATGGACTGACCTACTGTCGCCAAGCCCGTTTCACGCTGTTACGAGGGTGTGACGATTGTCTACGTTGCGCACATTGTGCGTTCTCTGGTAATCAATTACAGAGTGTGTTGCGCGCGCGAGCGAGGGGTCGTACTCGGAATCAGATTAATTTCCTTCTTTATTACGTGCACTCATCATATTGTGACATCATGTGTGTCGTCTTTCTGCACCCGTGTAAACACGCCTGGCCTCGTAAATGCATGAATCACACATCCCTCGGTCAACATGATTTAACACATGTGTTTACATTATTTTAAATCAATTTTTGTTACAAAATGCGCGGCCCGGAAGTGGGAAGCATACATTATGTCAGAGGCTATAATTAGACGCAAAACTTTATACTTAAGAAAATTATGTCCTTTGTGTTTTATTTTTAAGAGCCATTGGAAAAGAAAAAGATTAAAAGAAACATAAATTAATGTAACAAAAGCGCAAAGTTTAAATACAATAAGACAACGTTACTTTGAAGTTGATTAACAGCGATAGATTGATTTATCTCTATTATGTGTCACCTACATCTACTTCTTATCTTCAGTGTATTTCCTCTTAATTCTGTATCTGAACCTAGCACAATGTATTATTTATTGCAACTGTTGCGATATGCACAGTACAATTTTATATGATAAAACATTAACATCAGAAATTAGAGGAAAAATAGCATTTAAATTTAATTGTCCGGAGAATCATGCAATAAATTGCGATTAATAGAGATGTCGTAATTAATTGAAACATAATTGAACATCAATTTCTTCCGGCGTCGTAAATCATTCATTTGATAACCTATCATTCGATAAATTATCAATAGATGATTCTTTTGGCTTGGCGTCGGCAAATCTAACAGTTTTACATCGGCAAGTCGTAGTTCCAAAGAGAGCCTCGACCAAAAGCGATAATTATTTTAATGTGCATTTACATTTCGACTTGTCCTACTTATTGCTGACTAAATGTAAAATGTATTTCGCAGAGGATTTCGCTCGTTACAAGGAAGCATGAAGCAACGAGAGAGAAAAAAGTTCATCATATATTCGATCTATGCGTGGGGCAGCGCTTCCATCCTCACTATCGTCTGTGCGATTATGGATTTCGTTCCCAGCGTGCCGGAGCATTTGATTCGACCGGAATTCGGCACTGACAGTTGCTGGTTTACTAGTAAGTGACGTCGCCATTAAAGCTGGTATATTTTATTAAAATCATATATTGAGAATTTTCGAGACGTTTTTCTT
Source organism: Linepithema humile (assembly GCF_040581485.1). Taxonomy (NCBI): domain Eukaryota; kingdom Metazoa; phylum Arthropoda; class Insecta; order Hymenoptera; family Formicidae; genus Linepithema; species Linepithema humile. The sequence goes on along the minus strand of NC_090128.1, from coordinate 2,878,987 downwards.
AAATCTGAGAAAATATTTTTTATACGTGCGCTTGGAAAAACGATGTAAAAAATTGATTTTCAGCGGATGCGGCAAAGGCATTGTATTTTTACGGACCGATGGGTATCACTATTGTCTGCAACATTTGTTTATTCATCTCCACGGCGTTGAAGATCATCCGCCACAAAAAGGACACAGCCCATCATCTGAGAGGCTCCGAGAGCAGGCGTCACGATGACAATAAGCAATGGTCATATGAATATTTTGGCATCGATATGCAACAATCTATGTACCTTGTTAATGAGACGCCGATATATCCGCTTGCAAACGGCTTTGCATAATATCGATCGGTTCTCAACAAAATGATTATTTTTAGACGGCGACTTTCCCATGCGGCGGTTTGCTTTCATAATTACGAAATCTTTTGAAGAAACAAACACGTTGCCACCGTTTCGACCACGCGCGCGAGATTCCTCGAGAACGTCTGCGATTCTCTCGAAAGAACGATAAACAATCGTGCGATCGAATAAAATGAAAGTGGACGCTCTTATTTCATAAAGACTAAAATAATATTTCTTAAAAATTCCTTGAAAATTTTGCACAATTATATATTCAAAATTCAACATATTATTTTTTAAGCTTAACTTTAACATTTTTCACTTTTTCACTTTTTCTCATATTTAGGAATATTAGAAATGATAATTGCAATTTTTTAAAAGTATTTACTTTCCCAAAAATATCGGCTACGTCAAACATTCTTGTGCAGGACAAAGTTTTCCGCTCGAATTCGTTTTAGCAGTCCGAGAACTATTATTTGAACCATTTGACTGCGGAACGCTCAAAAGCAAAATGCACACTGCGTTCGAGCAGGCTAAAACAGTAGTTGTTTCTGTATACGAAACTCTTTTTCGTGCATTGTACAAATCTCTTTTGCGTTAAAAAAAATTCACTCAATTATCATTGCAAATAAGATAAATTTTCGTGCTCAATATTTTATAACTTATTTAATATATATTCATTGCAGGTTCAGTCTATACTTGAAGCTGTTTATTGTAATGGGCATAAACTGGTCCATGGAGATAGTGTCGTGGCTGATCAAGAGCGCGCCGCAATACGTCTGGTATCTTACCGATCTGACAAACACTCTGCAGGGACTCATCATTTTCATCATATTTGTGTGGAAAGAAAAGATCAAGCGGCTGTTGCTAAAGCGCTTCGGCTGCCAGGATCGCGAATTCTTCTCCAGAAATTCGACGCGCAGTGGACTTCACAGCACAGTCTCGCGTACTGGCACCACCTCAACAGGAGTGATGCCCTTGCAAGTGAAAATCAGTCCCTACGTACAGGCAAATTGTCGCACAAAGAGTTCATCCGATGAGGCTGATCCCTAACGTTGAAAGGGAAAGTTTTATCGGTGAATCAAGGGTCGACAATTAATCTGCTACTAATTGTGATGCCATAATTCTCCAATCAAAACTTAATTTTACGTTATTATGCGTTGATCTCTTTATTTAGAATGTCGAAATGATAGTACCTCAGATCTTCACATAAAAAAAGCTTGTCTCTCTTTTTTTTTCCTTTTTTCTCTCTCTCTCTCTCTCTCTCTCTCTTGTTCTCTTTCTATTTTCTCTTATTATTATTTTTTTAAATATACTTAGGAGTATTTTTAATGTACTTTAAAAAAATATTATATATGTATATAATTTTTTATTTTTTTATAATATAATATTTTATCAGCATTGCCTTGCATTGTAATAAATTTTTATTAAATTTATTAAATGGCATCTTTTAAAGATTTCACAAGATTTGTACGGAATTATCATAAACCATTATGTTATATTATATAAATATAAACTATTACCTCTTGTTGTAATACAGATTGTAATAGAAATTCCATAAGCGGAACACCTTATCTGTAATTTTTATGCAATTATCTGTTACTGAAGGACTATCATATTATTCAATTTTATTCTTTTTATTTTTACGTTCACGAAATTTTTGAATGATTCATGTATAGTATTTGATATTGATGGATTTTACTCTTATAAAGAATTTACCATGTGTATGCACAATGACATCAATTATCATATAACATTATATTCATTGAAAGCGCATATTCAAGCGCGCTATTCTCATGCAACTTAATATTTTATATAGAAATTTTTTCATAGATAAAAACTATCGATAGATTTATTTGACTCAAATGCAACAATATTTTAAAATTATTTTATATTTATATTTGTCTTTGACCAAATAATCTTACAAATGTCGTAAATCAACTGCTGCATAAGCCGTTCAGAAACCAAATTGATTAACTCCACTTTTGCAATTTTTCCAATTTTAGTGTCAAAATATATGATTAATGCTTAACTTTCCATAAATAAAATAAATTGATGTAGTTTTGTTTGATATAGATAGTCAATTTGGTTTTTGAACGGCTATAAACTATAAATTTCTACAAATCTTACTTTAATATTTAGAACATTGTATGTATGTTGATAAAAATTTTATTAATTTTAACTTTAATTTTAGGTAACACACAGTTCGTGTATATCTGTCTTATTTACCTTCTCGTCTTTTTTTATATTTATTTTTATCGTATGATCTACGCTATTATCGCATGTTTAGTGTTATATATTAAATTCAAGAATACGAAAAATATATAATGAAAAAGATATATATAAAAATATATAATAAATATATAATACACATATATATAATTTTAAATATATATTTATATAGATGGATAAAACAATTTATAAAATGATATTTGATTGCAACATTTATTATTAAACGATGTGACACAAATATTGATCTATATGGCACAAATCAAATGTATTATTTTATTATACATGCGATATTATTATCATATATCGAAAATCCTTATACTGGAACAAATACTTTATATCAAGTATTTTATGAAATATTTATATTTAACTAAAATTTTGTTTATTACAAAATATATTTGTCTATAAAGATTTTTGGAATTATGTTTTATGCAAATATACATATACTACTCCACAAAAAATAGGAAACAGACTTCTTAGACGCACAAAATTGAGCATTTTTAAAACCGCTGAATTATTATTTTACTAAAAGTAGTTTTAATTTTAACGGATTCATGTATTTCTACAAAATTTAATATGCATGCCAATCAAGGATTACTCTAACATAATATTCGAGCAAAATTATATACAATAGTTTTCGGTGATGTGAAAATGCGTATGTGCAGCAAATTGCACATGTATGTAGTATGGAATTATATGTGATTATCGCAAAATAGATTGAGAAACAAATGCAAATTTGTAATTTGACAATCTGTATCACGCACAAACAGATTTATTTACATTATTTTGTTATCGTAACGCATGATAGCTGCGATTCATCTTTTTATATTTGATATCATTCATGTTGTTTTAATAAAATTTTTTTTAATTTAAATTTTTGAAGATATAAATCATATCGCATCTCACGGATCCCAGGACGCGAGATCCCTGAAAACGTATTAATCATTATTATTTGTTCGGGAACATGTCAGCTTGGTGTAAATTGTAATATCGCATCTCACACGCTACGACATGCTCTTTTCGTTTAAGAAATGAAACGCGTGCGTTTAAGAAGGATACTTATTGGAGCTTCTGGTCCTTTGAACAACTAATAAACGAAGTAATTGCGATTGCGGCTCGGCCGCGGAATGCGTCTTTCATGCCGAAGACTTCAATCCGATACGAAAATAAATAGAATGTGTATCCGTCGCGCTTTGACACGACCAGTATGCCTTAACAGTGTCTATTCGCCTCGACTCGATAATTCCGTTTGCCTTTTCCGAAAACGCAGAAACAGAAACGCGCGATTACACGTTATGCAAACACTTGATGATATTATATAATTTAATTCTAATGAAACATTTAAATATAAATTTATCCTTGCAGAGAGAGGACTTTCGCATACAGCACACTCGTTGCAACGTAATTGCAATGTTATTGTTAAATTACATATTATTTAAGTGATTTTTCTCTTCAGAAGATTTCAAACAGATGCATATCTTGAAGTTTTTGATTATTTTAACTGTATTTTAACAATTTTTATTATTTGGTCGCTTTTACTAATGCACCGGTGACATACGTAATTAACAATATTTTTACATGTTAAATTCATGCAAAAGATTTAACTTATTTATTTACTTATTTTCTTATTCCTTCAACAGTCTTGTTCGCATCACTCAAAGTTAGACGACTTGTTTTTAAAATTAAACTTTCGAGAGAAACGAATTTCCTCTTGCGACTTCTATCACAGTTGTCTCTCATTAAAGTTGGCTGTTATTACAGTTGTTTCTAGATGCATTATTCTATGCTATTGCTTGATATCATTATTAATTTTGCAGTAATTAAACATATTTGCGTTGCAGATACGCACTTTTTATTATTACATATCAATGAGTGTTCAATAATGTATTGTCAGTAATCCTATCAAAAACAGCCTGTCGCCCATCAAGACATTTTGTAAATCTTCAAATTTAATGCATATTTAAAAATAAATTTTTATATTTTTCTAAATTTTTGCAAGTTTAAATTTTGTTTTATAATTATTATAAGATTCACACAATTTTTAGAAGGATTAAAAGATTAATACTGTTAATCAAATTAATAATAATTCTAATTGTCATTAAATTCGTTAAGACTTTTCGTAAGAACATTGATACATTCAAATTTCTCAGATATTATGATGCTTTATTTCGAAGAGATAAGTTTATTTTTCTCTCTTTCTTTCTCTCTCTCTCTCTCTTTATTTGTTTACGTTCAATAAGATGATCCGCGCGTTCGACGTACCTTCTGTGAAAGAAGATTAAGAAATCAGTCAGTATTTGGCCGTATACCTGTTGGTAAGCTACACTATTTTCTACTTTTATTCTTTCGTTATAATAATTCATTATAAAAATAATTCAATATAATGCAACATACATGCTCGTACAAGTGCTCTAATAATTGTATTATTATATTGTGATGCAACAATTTTTCTTTTGTGTCGAATAACTAGAAAATTTGATTTTATTACAATTTACCGTGAGCAATTATTTATTACAATGTACGTAAAGTCACTTTTTTTTTATGCGGTATACATACATAATGTAATAACTTACGCACGCAAATAATGATGTCTTATTACGAATATTTTTTGCAGATTTACTCTTATCTCAGCAAATCTTATTCTTATGATTATGCTAGAATTCGCGTAAATACAAATAGTAAGACGAACGGTTCTAAGTATAATGCGGTTGAAAAGATATTTCATCTAAGATCTTGCATTTATCTTACTTTCACGAATAAAGAATTCGAATAAATTTATTCTTTCATACAAGAGAAAGAGTTATATAATTTTTTGCTGCAACACAATCGATTTTCCGTACTGTAAATTCTCATATTGTAAAAATATTCATAAAATAATAATATTGTCTGAATTCCCGTAAAATAAAGTTTTTTATCATTGCTTCTCTGCTATAAACAGTGGCTAAAGTAAAGATTGAAAATAAAAACGTTATTTGGTTTAAATAGTCAGTGTTCTGTTGTGTACAGCATTGTATGTGTGAAATATTATTGGCACTATACAAGATCTCGTTCAAAACTTGTTAAAGAGTTTAAGATTCGACATTGAAGACAACATGGCAGAAAATTTTAAGCCATCGATTAGTTTTTCGACAAAGTCATTGCTGCAAAAGTTTTCACCAAAAAAACTATTCCCATTAACACCGAGAGAGTCACCGAGAGAGTTACCGGGAGAGTCACCGAGAGAGTCACCGAGAGAGTACCAGAGACAGTTACCGAGTGAGTCACCGAGACTGTTACCGAGAGAGTCACCGAGAGAAGTACTGATAAAGTCACCAAGAGAAACAACGAGAGAATCATTAAGAAGAACATGGAGAGAATCACCAAGAGTAACACCAAGAGTAACACCGAGAGAATCACTAAGAGTAACACCGAGAGAATCACCAAGAGTAACACCGAGATTAATACCGAGAGAGTCACCGAGAGAAACATCGAGAGAGTCATCGAGAAGAACATCGAGAGAGTCATCGGGAGAAACATTGAGAGAGTCATCGGGACTGTCACCAATAAATGTTACATTGAAAAAGGCACTAACAATATCAAGCAGCAAACAGTAAGTTGCCTATTTTTTTCTTTTTATCTTTTAATCAGCAGAAATATGTTGCCATCAAGTGCAACTGCGATATTAGAATAATCGCAGGTGTCAGTTAACGCACAGAATCTGAATAAAAAATTATGTAAAATAAATTTGACAATATTTATCAGGACAACAAATCGCGAAAGAGAAAGAGATCTGAAGAATGACGAATATTTGCAATCCCAGGAATATTTACAAAGCCAAGATTTGAAGTTCTGGCCGCTACTAAGCATCTTACGTGAAGAGTTTCTGTTAGAGATTGAAACCATCATGTGGTATGGAAAGAAAGACGAACGTAATTTGATTTCTATTTTTTTCTCTTTGCTATTTTTATTTTGACGATATATGTTACTTAAATTTCATATTTTTTAAAACAGTTGTGAATTGGCAAACGGTTTTAATTGTAACAAAAGATAAGAACTATTACAGTTTGGACAATAAAGAATTAATAAAAAACCCTGTAATAAATACTGTACAAATTCAAAAAGTAGAAACTCTGTGTCAAAAAGATATCATAACCATGATACATACCAATGACTGTTCATTCGTACTGACTGAGGAAGGAAAGGTATATTGAAAAGTTATCGATATATAATATAGTAAAGCGTGCACATATATTAATGTTTTTGTAAAAATATTGATTTTATTTATTGAAGATAAATAGTTTCTTCTTATGACATTTAAATTAGAAAATTTAAGCATTAAAAGGAATTAAGAGCACAACATCGTAAAACGATTGCAGATTTTGTTCTTTGGTTGAGTAGAAATTAAACACGAAGCTTCAAAGTTAAGATATATGTATTGTGATACATTCTTTTTCATACTCTGATAATTTGATAAAGATCGAGATAACTAATATGCATGTTTTGTATATTTATTTTCACAATACTATTTACATATGTAATTTTAATTTTTTTTTTTTGCATATCGAATACTTTGCTAAGATAAATACATAAAAAAATCTTTACATTTTTTTTTTATATTTATCGATATGAAAAGTCACCATAAATTATTTTATAAAATTTGTAAAAAGCTTAAAATTACAATTTCTACAAGCTTACAAAATTAAATAGCATTCTGCCAGCTGAGTAATGCAAGCCGAACTCTCCAAACTTTTCCATTTTTATACTTGATTTTTGTAATATCTCGTGTATAAAAGAAGTGAAATAATCAAAATCTCTGACAATCTATTCTCTATTTTAGATATATTCCTGGGGCCTCAATGCATTCAGCATGTGTGGACATGGAGTGGATTATGTAATACCCTTCCCTCTTGAAATGTTAGATTTTGTAGACAAACGAATAGCGGACATTAGATGTGGTGATACTCATGTTCTCGTGCTCACCGACGATAGAAAGGTAAAGTTGAGATATAACAATGATAATTATGATCGTTGTGAGTTACACAATTTTTTAATTTAGATGTACAGTTGGGGAGAAAACTTTTCCGGGCAAGTTGGTAATACTAATGATGATGTGGTTCGAAAACCTATGGAAGTCATAATTATGGATAAATTCGGTAAAAAAAAGGACATTAAAGGCATTTCTTGCGGCTCTAATTTCAACATGGTTGTTACTTGCGACGGTCAACTTTATGGTTGGGGCGGAAATACATTTGGTCAACTTGGACTTGAAAATAATATCGAAAAGATATATCGGAAACCGATAAAAATCCCGATAAATGTCGCAATAGGTAATTTATTTGCTTGAAAGCTAGTTGTTGCAAACAAGTGATGAAGTAAATATCTCAATGTCCTAATATTAGACCACTTATTAACAAAACAATTACTATTCAATACTTATAAATGTGAAAAAATCTAAAAATGATATTTAAAAGAGAGCTTTAACAATTTAAGTTTTGCATATAAAATAAATTAGAAATTGTTTTGTAATACTTAATTATATAATAATTACACGACGAAAATTTTATATCAAAAATTACTATGTACGGCATTAACCGCGGACCATGAAGTCGCGGACCGAAAATTATTACTATGTTTCATATGTAAAAAACATAATAAAAATTTTTATAATTCCTTCATGGTCCACGGTTACTACCGTACATAGTAATTTTTGATATAAAATTTTCTCCGTGTAGTACAATGATTTATGAGATATGAAGTTATGTAAAGCAATTTAGATTGATTCTTATTAAGTGATTTTATTAAGAGTAAGTAATAATATTTAATAGCTAAAAAAATATATTTCCGATCAATATTAAAACCAAATTCTGAATTTCTTATTTCAAAAGTATCTCGCACATGTATTCTACATTATGCCAGGATACTGATATTTTTAATACGTAATTAACTATTAATTAATAATCTTAATTGTGATTTTATTTCTGTTACGTAAACTTTTATCTTTGTCATACAAAACAGATGAGAAAATATTACTTTGATAGAAAAAATAATATTTTTAATAATGATTTGAATGTCCGGCTACTGTGACATTTAATTTATCTAAGACTTGCCGATGCAAGTTATTTCACTGAGCAAACGTGGCGTTTTCAGCAAAAGTGGAATGCGGATCTCAACATACGTTGGCGCTTACTCAGGAAGGGTTGGTCTATGTCTGGGGTAGAAACAACGATGGACAATTGGGCATCGGGAGCTGCGTGGACTATATTGTTACTCCCGTTACGGTAATCGCATTATATAATCGTTGTAAATAATAATAGAGACGAGAGGTGTATACAATAATTGAAGCGTTTGATGATCGACAGATAAGCACAAGGAAAATCGGGAAGATAATGGATATCGTCACTCGATATGATTGCACGAGAAGTGTAGTAGTTAATGAAGACAACCGTATTTACGTATGGGGTTCATCTGTTCATGCACCCACATGTTATTTGAGTCCACATGATATTAATCTTAACAATATATATAATGCGTTTCAAGATCTTAGAAGCTTCAAAAAAGTACACAATCCCTGTAGAAGCCTAAGCAAACGCGACAAATTATCAAATGTTTTGTCTGCAACATATTTGGGAACTGTATTCGACAATTGCGTATGTAGTTTTCTTTATTTCGTATTTTTTATTTTTTTTATATTTTAAAGTATAAAGTAAAATAGAGAGACGGTGATGAAAAAGATTTGCATACCTCGTTTTTCTAGAGCAATTTTGAACAAAAAAAAATTATATTTAAAGTGCATCCTTTGTGATACATTAATTAAAACAATGTACACTTGGATGGAAATAGCTCTCAGTAATATCTTTTTTTTGTTGCCAACTATTACAAAAGAGAGAGAGAGATAGAGTGTGTGCAAATACTTTTCTTTACTATTGCAGAAGCGTTAGAGACAAGAGACAGAAAATATAGCTAAAATCTAAATAGACCTAATAATATTCTTCCGTAGTTAAAATTATATTACATAATTAGTAAACATAAACATAATTATTCGTATCCGTATAAATGAATATATGTATATACAGTAGTCGAACATAAAATTACTTTTTTTTTTATTTGAAAGATAAAAATTCATTTCTAGTGCTCGTACTCGGCAAGAGAGAAGCTAGTCTTATCAAATTTAGCTTATTCAAATTCTGCTGAAACTTGCTGCTGATAAAATTCATGCGATAATTACTAAAGGATAAAAAATCGCATCCTTTTTATAGCATATTGATTGATTTTGAACGGTAATTTTGTAATTCGGAACTACTGTATGTACATAATTAATTAATATGTGTGTGTGTTAGATTTATTATATTTTTTCGATAAAATCTGATTTAAGTAAAATTATTACTTTAAAATTTGCTAAAGAATTTAAAAAAAAACTTGTAAGAAATATTGTTTCTAGTCTGCATGATATATATTTCGTTTTTTTGTCTGTAATAATTCTCATTTTTTATTAATATAGATGTCAGCCGATGTTGAGTTAATAGCGTATAACAAATCTATATATATTCACAGAAATGTCATTATGATTAAGTGTCCGGAAATGTATAAAAAATTTTTTATGCATAACTCAGACAGGTAAGTATTCACCACAGAAACAATATTGTTCTTATTAAGAATTCTTATTAAGAATTTAAACTTATTTCACGTTGTATGTCACCGTGTTCTCAATAGTGTCATCATACGAAATGATTTCTCTGCTGCTTCATATAAATCCTTCTTAAAATATTTATACACTGGTGTAATTGTCCTACCTCACGAGAATTCATTAGGTAAGCTCGAGTAAAGTGTATTGTCTGATTGTACCGTAATTACTTATAAATTATGACTAAAGTAACATTTCGTTACAGAGATCTACGTATTAGCTTCTTCTTACGGCGATAATATCTTTCTGAAAACTTGCATTCGGATGTTAAAGCAAAGGATCAACGTATTAAATGTCCTTTATTATTATGTCGAGGCGATATCACTGCAAATAAAGGTACTTTTTTTCAATATTACTTTTAAACCTTCGCATTCTATGATTAATTCAACATTCTCTTTATCGATTCGATAATTAAATACAAAATTTTCGATTTTGAAAAATAAAGAAAACATTGTCTTTTATTATGATGCATAAAAATATCTTCAAGTTTTAGTAACATTTTTATATTTTACAATTTAATAAAGTATAAAAGATCACAATTTAATAAAATATAAAACATTACAATTTAATGAAGTATAAAACACATATTTCTAGATGTTGCAACATTTTATATTTTTAGTTTGATTATTTATTTAAGTATAATTTGATATTTGAACTGCTAGAATAAAATATAATGTCGGGTACATGCTTCACTGTTGATTTATAAGGATTAACGCTATTGTTAATTGCAATTTACTCATACATGTTTATTTATATGCTCGTTAAATGTCGCGTAAATTTGCAGGAAATAGAGGAGTTCTGCTTGGCGTATGCCATAAATAATCTGACGGCTGTGGTAAAGACAAATGGTTATGCTAACTTATCAGAAAAGATGCGGTATGATTTTATGATTGAAGCAGCCAATGAGAACGCTTTTAAATATTAATTTGTCTGCTTAGGTATTTATTGGTCATTTATTAACGTATACTAATAGCAGTCTAATAAATTGATAAAAAATTAGTATAAATAGGTTGTACTTGTTTTAAATATGCAAATGTACCTTATTTAAGTTTGCATTTTGACCGTCTTCATTTATATTTGTTTTTCGTAACATATAGCGTGAGCACATAAATTTGATACAAGATATTAACTTGTATACGCAAATTACGTCGTGTTTTTACGAATATTTTTTATGGATTCTTGCTTCGACTAGAGTTAATCTTGTAAGACTCTTATAATTATTTTAGAATTCGCGCAAATAAAAATAGATAGAGACAAAGAAAGCTGTCATACGGAAAAGATAAGTCTTATATTTGGTGATTTATATTAAGTGATGATTATTATAGTATAAATAAGTCTAATATTTGACAAATTTTGATCTTCCAGTTTTGAAATATAAGAATTAAATTAATTAGGAAAAATATATATTTTTTTTAATTACAAAATTATATACATTTCATACATTATTTATTATTAATAATTTTATAATTTTGTTTTTATAATAAATAAAGTCTACGACTTTGCGAATGTATCACGAATCTCAAGACGCGAGATCTCAAAAAACATATTAATCATTATTATTCGCTAGAAATTGCGTCAATTCAGTGTAATTTGTAATATTGCATCTCCCACTCCGCGGCACGCTTTTTTCATTTGAGAAACGAGACGCGCATCCGAGGTTTTTACCGGAGCTTTTGGTTCTTCGAACAACTAAAACGCGAAGGATATACCGCTTCAGCTCGGCCGCGGAATGCGTTTTCCGTGTCGAGGACTTTAAATTGACACAATCTAAAAAAATTATTGGAATTAATTACTGCGCATCATTTAAGATAGCAGAAATACGAATAATAATGAGGTATATAATTGATGCAAAATTATTTTTGATCCTTCAACAGTTTTGTTGGCGTCACTCAAAGTTAGATGACTTGTTTTTAAAAGTAAACTTTTGCAAGGGAAATCAATTTCCGACTTTTATCATAATTGTTTCTAGATGCATTATTCTATGCTATTATTTGATATCATTATTAATTTTGCAGTAAATAAACATATTCGCATTGCATGTCTACTGCGCAAATATGTTTTTTATTATTACATATCAGTGAGTATTGAATAATGTATTGTCAGCAATCGGACTGTTAAAAACGGCCTGTCGCCCATCAAGACTTTCGAATCTTCAAATTTAATGCATATTTAAAAAAAAAATTTATATTTTTCTAAATTTTTGCAACTTTGAATTTTGTTTTATAATTATTATAAGATTAACACCATTTTTAGAAGAATTGAAAGATTAATACTGTTAATCAAATTAATAATAATTATAATTGTCATTAAATTCGTTAAGACTTTTCGTAAGATCATTGACACATTCAAATTTTTTAGATATTATGATGCTTTATTTCGAAGAGATATTTATTTCTCTCTTTCTCCCTCTCTCTCTCTTTATTTGTTTGCGTTTAATAAGAACGATCCGTTTGTTCGACTTTCCTTCTGCGAAAGAAGATTAAGAAATCAGTCAGAATTTAGCTGTGTACCTGTTGGTAAGCTCTACTATCTTCTACTTTTATTCATTTGTCATAATTAGTTATTATAAAAATAATTCAATACAATCGTACAAATGTTTCATAAATTGTATTATTATAACGAAAAGCGATGCAACAGTTTTTCTTTTATCGAATAACTAATAAATTTGATTTTTTACAATTTACCGTAAGCATTTTACGTAAAGTTGCTTTTATTTAAGCAGTACCCATACATAATGTAATGACTTGTGCGCGCAAATAATAATGTCTTGTTACGAATACTTTATGCAGAGTTACTCTCATCTCAGCAAATTTTATCCTTGTGCTAGGATTCACGTAAATAAAAATAGCAAGACGAACGAAATTATAATACAGTTGGAAAAGATGTTTCATCTAAGATCTTGCATCTATCTTACTTTTGCAAATGAAGAATTTGAATAAATTTATTCTTTCATACAAGAGAAAGAGATATATAATTTTTTAAAAAATAATAGATGTATCAGGCTCTGATGATTGTTAAAATCAATAAATTTAAAAGGAGCGTAAAGAGCCAACAGCCAGATATTCGTGCGACTACTCTTCAGTTTATTATGTCAATTTTACTTCGGTTTATGTTTATAATTTTTGCGTTGCGTATTTTTTGAATTTTGTAATAACATTGATAAAGGCCTGATGACAGGCTGAAACGTTTGTTTTTTTAATGTATTGTTTAATGGTTATATATTAATACACGATAACCTTCGCACGAATATCTGGCTGTTGGCTCTTTACGCTCCTTTTAAATTTATTGATATAATTTTTTGTTGCAACATAATCGATTTCCCGTACTGTAATTCTCATATCGTAAAAATATTCATAAAAAAATAATATCTGAATGCTCGTACAATAAAGTTTTTTATCATTGCTTCTCCGCTATACACAGTGGCTAAAGTAGACTGAAAATAAAAACGTTATTTGATTTAAATGGTCAGTGTTCTGTTGTGTACAGCATTGTATGTGTGAAATATAATTGGGACTGTACAAAATCTCGTTCAAAACTTGTTAAAGAGTTTGAGATTCGACATTGAAGACAACATGGCAGAAAATTTTAAGCCATCGATGAGTTCTTCGAAAAAGTCATTGCTGAAAAAGTTTTCACCAAAAAATCAAGTGCCGTCATTACCACCGAGAGAGTCACCGAGAGAGTACCAGAGACTGTCAACGAGAGAGTCATCGATAGAGTCATCGATAGAGTCATCGATAGAGTCATCGGACGTGTCACCAAGAAAGTCACCGATATATAATAATACATTGAGAGATGCACTAACAAGTCCAATATCAAGCGGGAAACAGTAAGTTGTCTATTTTTTTCTATTTATCTTTTAATCAGTAGAAATATTTTGCCACCGTTCAACTGCCATGTTAGAATAATCGCAGGTGTCAGTTAACGTACAGAATCTGAACAAAAAATTATGTAGAATAAATTTCACAATATTTATCAGGACAACGAATCGCACGGAAAGAGATTTAAAGAATGACGAATATTTGCAATCCCAGGAATATTTACAAAGCCAAGATTTGAAGCTCTGGCCGCTACTAAGCACCTTAGATAAAAAGTTTCTGTTACAGATTGAAACGATCATGTGGTATGGAAAGAATGACGAACGTAATTTGATTTCTATTTTTTTCTCATTGCTATTTTTATTTTGACGATATATGTTACTTAAATTTCATATTTTTTAAAACAGTTGTGAATTGGCAAACGGTTTTAATTGTAACAAAAGATAAGAATGTTTACTGTTTGGACAATGAAAAAATAATAAAAAGCCATGCGATAAATATTCTAGAGATTAAAAAAGTAGAAGATCTGTGTCAGAAAAATATCAAAACTATGATATGTACCAATGACTGCTCATTTGTACTGACTGAGGAAGGAAAGGTATATTGAAAAGTTATCGATATATAATACAGTAAAGCGTGCACATATATTAATGTTTTTGTTAAAATATTGATTTTATTTATTGAAGATAAATAGTTTCTTTTATGACATTTAAATTAGAAAATTTAAGCATTAAAAGGAATTAAGAGCACAACATCGTAAAACGATTACAGATTTTGTTCTTTGGTTGAGTAGAAATTAAACACGAAGTTTCAAAGTTACCCAGACAGCACACATGTCCAAAATACATCCAAAGGATGCCCAGAGGACGTCCTGTCGTCCTAAAAACGTCTTCGGGATATCCTCTGGACGTCTTTTGGATATGCTGTGCTGTCAGGGTAAGATATATGTATTGTGATACATTCTTTTTCATACTCTGATAATTTGATAAAGATCGAAATAATTAATATGCATGTTTTGTATATTTATTTTCACACACACACACAATACTATTTACATATGTAATTTTAATTTTTTTTTTTTTGCATATCGAATACTTTGCTAAGATAGATACATAAGAAAATCTTCACATTTTTTTTATATTTACCGATATGAAAAGTCGCCATAAATTATTTTATAGAATTTGTAAAAAGCTTACAAATTACAATTTCTACAAGCTTACAAAATTAAATAGCATTCTGCCAACTGAGTAATGCAAGCCGAAGTCTCCAAACTTTTCCATTTTTATAATTGACTTTTGTAATATCTCGTGTATAAAAGAAGTGAAATAACCGAAATCTCTGACAATCTATTCTCTTTTTTAGATATATTCCTGGGGCCTCAATGCATTCAGCATGTGTGGACATGAAATAGATTATATAATACCCTACCCTCTTCGAATACTTGAATTTGCAGGCCAACGCGTAGTGGACATTAGATGTGGTTATTTTCATGTTCTCGTGCTCACCGACGATAGAAAGGTAAAATTGAGATATAACAATGGTAATTATGATCGTTGTGAGTTACACAATTTTTTAATTTAGGTGTACAGTTGGGGAGAAAACTATTGCGGGCAGGTTGGTAATACTGATGTTGATTTGGCTCGAAAACCTATGGAAGTCATAATTGTGGATATATTCGGTAAAAAAAAGGACATTCAAAGCATTTCTTGCGGCTCTACTTTCAATATGGCTGTTACTTGCGACGGTCAACTTTACGGTTGGGGCGAAAATACATATGGTCAACTTGGACTTGGAGATAATGCTGCAATGATAAATAGGAAACCGATAAAAATCATAAAGGATGTCGCAATAGGTAATTTATTTGCTTGAAAGCTAGATGTGTGTTGCAAACAAGTGACGGAGTAAATATCTCAATGTTCCGATATTCGACCACTTATTAACAAAACAATTACTATTCAATATTTATAAATGTGAAACCTAAAAATAGTATTTAAAAGAGAGCTTTAGTAATTTAAGTTTTGCATACAAAACAGATTAGAAATTGTTTTGCATATAATATTTAATTATATAATAATTAGTACAATGATTTATGAGATATGAGGTCATGTCATGTGAAGCAATTTAGATTAATTCTTTGTGATTTTAAGAGTAGATAATAATATTTAATAGTTGAAACAATACATTTCTGATCAATCTTAAAAACAAAATTCTGAATTTCTCATTTCAAAAGTATCTTGCGCATGTATTCTACATTATGCCAGGATACTGATATTTTTATTAATACGTAATTAACTATTAATTAATAATCTTAATTGTGATTTTATTTCTGTTATGTAAATTTTTATCTTTGTCATACAAAACAGATGAGAAAATATTACTTTGATAGGAAAAATAATATTTTTAATAATGATTTAAATGTCCGTCTACTATGACATTTATTTTATCTAAGACTTGCCGATGCAAGTTATTTCACTGAGCAATCGTGGCGTTTTCAGCGAAAGTGGAATGCGGATCTGAACATACGTTGGCTCTTACTCGGGAAGGTTTGCTCTATGTTTGGGGTAAAAACGACGATGGACAATTGGGCATCGGGAGCTGCGTGAACCATATTGTTTCTCCCATTACGGTAATCGCTTTATATAATTGTTGTAAATAATAATAGAGACGAGAAGTGTATACAATAATTGAAGCGTTTGATGATCGACAGATAAACACGGGAAAAATTGGGAAGATAACCGATATCGTCACTCGATATGATTGCACGAGAAGTGCTCTAGTTAATGAAAACAAACGTATTTACGTATGGGGATCATATGTTCATAAATCCAAATGTTATTTGAGTCCAATTGACATTAATCTTAACAATATACATGATGCGTTTATAGATCTTAGAAGCTTCATAAAAGTACACAATCCCTGTACAAGCCTAAGCAGACTCAAGATATTAAATTATATCATGTCTGTAACACATTTGGAAACTGTCTTTGACAATTCCGTATGTAGCTTTCATTATTTCCTATTTTTTATATTTTTCATATTATAAAGTATAAAGTAAAATAGAGAGACGGGTAATGAAAAAGATTTGCATACCTCGTTTTTCTAGGACAATTTTGAACAGAAAAGAATTACATTTAAAGTGCATCCTTTGTGATACAATTAAAACAATGTACACTTGGATGGAAATAGTTTTCAGAAATATTTTCTTTTTGTGGCCAATTATTACACAAAAAGGTAGAGTGTGTGCAAATATTTTTCTTTACTATGGCAAAAGCGTTAGAGGCAAAAAACAGAAAATATGGCTGAAATCTAAATGGACCTAAATATCCTAATAATATTCTTTCGTAGATAAAATTATATTTACATAATTAGTAAACATACACATAATTATTCTTATCAGCATAAATGAATATATGTATATACAGTAGTCGAACATAAAATTACTTTTTTTCATTTGAAAGATAAAAATTCGTTTCCAGTGCTCGGCGAGAGAAAAGTCAGTCTTATCAGACACTTTATCAAATTTAGCTTATTCGATTTCTGTTGAAAACTTGCTGCTGATAAAATTCATGCGATAATTACTAAAGGATAAAAAATCGCATCCTTCTTATAGCATATTGATCGATTTCGAATGGTGATTTTGTAATCCGGAACGGTGATTTTGTAATCTGGAACTACTGTATGTACATAATTAATATTTGTACGTGTTAGATTTATTATTTTTTTTCGATAAAATCTGTTTTCAGTAAAATTATTAATATAAATTTTGCTAAAAAATTTAAGAAAAGCTTGTAATAAATATTGTTTCTGGTCTGCATGATATATATTTCGTTTTTTTGTCTGTAATAATTCTCATTTTTTATTAATATAGATGTCAGCCGATGTTAAGTTATTAGCGTATCAAGAATCTATATATATTCACAAGAATGTCATTATGATTAAGTGTCCGGAAATGTATAAAAAACTTTTTATGCATAACTCAGACAGGTAAGTATTCACGACAGAAACAATATTGTTCTTATTAAGAATTCTTATTAAGAATTTAAACTTATTTCACGTTGTACGTCATCGTATTCTCAATAGTGTCATCATACGAAATGATTTCTCTGCTGCTTCATATAAATCCTTCTTAAAATATGTATACACTGGTGTAATTGACCTACCTTATAAGAATCCATTAGGTAAGTTCGAGTTAAGTATATTGTCTGATTGTATCGTAATTACTTATAAATTATGACTAAAGTAACATTTCGTTACAGAAACCTACGTATTAGCTTCTTCTTACGGTGATAAAATGTTTCTGAAACTTTGCATTCGGACACTAAAGCAAGAGATCACCATATTAAATGTCATGCATTTTTATGCCGAGGCGATATCACTGAAAATAAAGGTAATTTTTTTCAATATCACTTTTAAACTTTCGCATTCTATGATTAATTCAACGTTCTCTTTATCGATTCGACAATAAAATAAAAAATTTTTGATTTTGAAGAAAAAAGCATCGTATTTTATTATGATGCATAAATATATTTTCAAGTTTTAGTAACATTTTTGTATTTTATAATTTAATAAAGTACTAAACATCACAATTTAATGAAGTATAAAACACATATTTCTAGATGTTGCAACATTTTATATTTTTAGTTTGATTAATTATTTAAGTATAATTCGATATTTGAACTGCTAGAATAAAATATAATGTCGGGTACATGCTTCACTGTTGATTTATAAGGATTAACACTATTGTTAATTGCAATATACTCATACATGTTTATTTATAAGCTTGTCAAATATCACGTAATTTTGCAGAAACTAGAGGAGTTCTGCTTCACGTATGCCATAAATAATCTGACGGTTGTGGTGAAAACAGAAGGTTATGCTAAATTATCAGAAGAGATACAGTTTAATTTTATAATAAAAGCGGCCAATGCCTGCGCTTTTAAATATTAATTTGTTTGCCTAGGTATTATTTATTTGCCTAGGTATATTTATTGGTCTATACATCTATTAACATATACTAATAGCAATCTGATAAATTGATAAAAAATTAGTATAAATAAGTTGTACTTGTTTTAAATATGCAAATGTACTTTATTTAAATTTGCATTTTAATCGTCTTCGTTTATATTTTTTTATTCGTAACATATAGCGTGAGCAAGTAAATTTGATACATGATTGTAACATTAATTTGTATGCGCAAATTATGTTGTGTTTTTACGAATATTTTTTATGGAATCTTGCTTCGGCTAAAGTTAATCTTGTAAGACTCTTATAATTATTTTAGAATTCGCGCAAATAAATATAGAGAGAGACAAAAAAAGCTGTCGTACAGAAAAGATAAGTTTTATATTTGGTGATTTATATTATGTGATGATTATTATATTATAAATAAGTCTAATATTTGACAAATTTTGATCTTCCAGTTTTGAAATATAAAAATTAAATTGATTAAAAAAGACATAAATTTTTTTAATTACAAAATTAGATATGTACATTTTATACATTATTTATTATTAATAATTTTATAATTTAATTTTTATAATAAAGTCTCCGACTTTGAATTTGTATCACAAATCTCAAGACGCGAAATCTCTGAAAACGTACTAATCATTATTATTCGCTAGAAATTGTATCAATTCGGTTTAAGTTGTAATATTGCGTCTCTCACCCTGCCGCACGCTCTTTTCATTTGAGAAACGAAACGCGCGTCCGAGGTTTTCACCGAAGTTTCTGGTTGTTCGAACAACTAAAACGCGAAGGATATATAGTTGCAGCTCGGCCGCGGAATGCGTTTTCCATGCCGAGGACTCCTAATAGACATAATCTAAAATAATTATTGGAATTTGTTACCGCACATTATTTAAGATACACGGAGAAAATTTATTATCAGAAATAACTATGTAGGGTTCTGAAGGAATTATAAAAACTTTTACTATGTTTTTCATATGTGAAACATAGTAAAAATTTTTGGTCCGCGGCTTTATGGTCCGCGGTTAATGTCGTACATAGTAATTTTTGATATAAAATTTTTTCCGTGTAGCAGAAATACGAATAATAATGAAGTATATAATTGATGCAAAAATACCTTTGATCCTTCAACAGTCTTGTTGACGTCACTCAAAGTTAGATAACTTGTTTTTAAAGCAAACTTTTGCAAGAAAAACAAATTGCCGACTTTAATCACAGTTGTTTCTAGATGCATTATCCTATGCTATTATTTGATATCATTATTAATTTCGCAGTAAATAAATATATTTGCGTTGCATATCTACAACACAAATATATTTTTTATTATTACATATCAGTGAATGTTGAATAATGTATTGTGAGCAATCCGACTGTGTAAAACGGCGTGTCGCCCATCAAGACTTTTGAATCTTCATATTTAATGCATAATTTAAAATAAGTTTTTATATTTTTCTAAATTTTTGCAACTTTAAATTTTGTTTTATAATTATTATAAGATTAACACACAGATTAACATTTTTAGAAGGATTAAAAAATTAATACTGTTAATCAAATTAATAATAATTATAAATGTCATTAAATTCGTTAAAACTTTTCGTAAGAACATTGATACATTCAAATTTCTTAGATATTATGATGCTTTATTTCGGAGAGATATTTATTTGTCTCTTTCTCCCTCTCTCTCTCTTTATTTGTTTGCGTTTAATAAGAACGATCCGTTTGTTCGACTTTCCTTCTGCAAAAGAAGATTAAGAAATCAGTCAGAATTTAGCTGTGTACCTGTTGGTAAGCTTTACTATCTTCTACTTTTATTCATTTGTCATAATTAGTTATTATAAAAATAATTCAATATAACATACAATCGAACAAATGTTTTATAAATTGTATTATTATAACAAAAAGCGATGCAACAGTTTTTCTTTTATATCAAATAACTAATAAATTTGATTTTTTACAATTTACCGTGAGCCTTTTACGTAAGGTTGCTTTTATTTATGCAGTACCCATACATAATGTAATGACTTGTGCGCGCAAATAATAATGTGTTGTTACGGATACTTTATGCAAAGTTGCTTTTATCTCAGTAAATCTTATCCTTGTGCTAGGATTCACGTAAATAAAAATAGCAAGACGAACGAAATTATAATACAGTTGGAAAAGATGTTTCATCTAAGATCTTGCATCTATCTTACTTTAAAAAAATAAAGAATTTGAATAATTTTATTCTTTCAATATAAGAGAAAAAGGTATATAATTTGTTTTGCTGCAACACAATTGATTTCTCGCACTGCAAATTATGTTGTTAAAATATTCATATAATGCATATCGTCTAGATGTTTGTACAATAAAGTCTTTTATCATTGCTTCTCCGGTATACACAGTAGCTAAAGTAAAGTTTGAAAATAAAAACGTTATATGACTTAAATAGTCAATGTTTTGTTGTGTACAACATTGTATGTGTGAAATTTAATTGGGACTATAAGATCTCGTTCAAAACTTGTTAATAAATTTAAGATTCGACATTGAAGACAACATGTCAGAAAATTTCAAGCAACCATCGATGAATCTTCTGAGAAAGTCATTGCGGAAAGAATCACCATTGACATTACCGACAGAGTCACTGAAAGAGTCATCGGAAGAGTCATTGAGGAAGTCATCGAGAGAAACACCGAGAGAGTCACCGAGAGGAACCCCGAAAGAGTCACCGAGAAGAACACCGAGAGAGTCACCGAGAGAAACACCGAGAGAGTCACCGAGAGAAACACCGAGAGAGTCACCGAGAGGAACACCGAGAGAGTCACCGAGAAAAACACCGAGAGAGTCACAGAGAGAAACACCGAGAGAGTCACCGAGAGAAACACCGAGAGAGTTACCGAGAGAAACACCGAGAGAGTCACCGAGAAGAACACCGAGAGAGTCACCGAGAGGAACACCGAGAGAGTCACCGAGAAAAACACCGAGAGAGTCACCGAGAGAAACACCGAGAGAATCACCGAGAAGAACACCGAGAGAGTCACCGAGAAAAACACCGAGAGAGTCACCGAGAGAAACACCGAGAGAATCACCGAGAAGAACACCGAGAGAGTCATCGAGAGGAACACCGAGAAAGTCACAGAGAGAAACACCGAGAGAGTCACAGAGAGAAACACCGAGAGAGTCACCGAGAGAAACACCGAGAGAGTCACCGAGAGAAACACCGAGAGAGTCACCGAGAAGAACACCAAGAGAGTCACCGAGAAGAACACCGAGAGAGTCACCGAGAGGAACACCGAGAGAGTCACAGAGAGAAACACCGAGAGAGTCACAGAGAGAAACACCAAGAGAGTCACCGAGAGAGTCACTGACAAATAATGATACATCGAGAAGAGCACTAATGACAAGTCCAAGCATAAAACAGTAAGCTGCCTATTTTTTTCTTTTTATCTTTTAGTCAGTAAAAATATATTGCCACCGTGCAACTGCGATGTTAGAATAATCGCAGATGTCAGTACAGAATCTGAATAAAAAGTTATGTAGAATAAATTTGACAACACTTATCAGATTAATAATTGACGTGGGAGAAAACTTGGAGTTCATGAATGACAACGATTCGGTAAACCATTATTTGCAAAGCAATGATTTGAAGCTCTGGCCGCTGTTAAGCATCTTGCGTACGGATTTTCTCTTACAAATTGACCTAGTCATGTGGTATGGATGTAATAACAAACGTAATTAAATATCTGTTTTATTTCTCTTTGTCATATTTTTATTTTGACAGTATTGTTACTTATATTAAATATTTTTTAAAACAGCTGTGAATTGGAAAGCGGTTTTAATTGTAACGGCAAATAAGAACGTTTACGGTGTGGGCAGTAGAAACGGCCAGTTCATATTAAACAATACAATTAGTACTCTACAGCCTCAAAAACTAGAAAATCTGTGTCAACAAAATATCAAAACCATAACAGGCACTGCTGGAAGCTACTTCGTACTGACTGAAGAAGGAAAGGTATATTAAAAAGTTATCGATATATAATATGATGAAACGTGAATATATATATTGACGTTGTTATAAAAATATTGATTTTATTTATTGAAGATAAATAATTTCTTTTTATGACGTTTAAATTAGAAAATTTAAGCATTAAAAAGAATTAACAGCACAACATTGCAAACGATTACAGATTTTGTTCTTTGTTTGAATAGAAAGTAAACGTAAAACTTCAAAGTTAGGATATGTGTGATATGTTGTGATACTTTTCATACTGTGATAATTTGATAAAGATCGGGACAACTAAGATGCATGTTTTATATGTTTATCTTTACGATATCATAGATATATGTAATTTTAATTATTAGCATATCTAATATTTTGCAATAAATACACAAGAAAATCTTTATATTGTCATATGTCAGATCTGAGATAGCTGTCTGCTCGGGCGGACGTATACGACAGCTCCGGTCTTTAAATTATATTTCCGGTTTCTTATTGTAAGAGTTACTGTTGAGTTACTGTTCTTATTAAAGTGTTCTCTGTTTATTCGAAGTGTTGTGTTGTGTTGCTTAATTTCGCGAGTTTCGTTGTCGTGCGTGAAATACCGGTTCGCGGACGTAACAATATTTTTTATATTCATATTTTTATATTTCAATTTAGACTATTTCATAGAATTTGCAGAAATTTCTATAAGTTTTTAAAATTAAATAGCATTTTGCACGCAGAATAATGCAAACCAAATATTCTTAACTTTTCCATTTTTATACTTGATTTTTGTAATATCGTGTATAAAGAAAGCGAAATACCCGAAATCTTTGACAATCTATTTTCTTTTTTAGGTATATTCCTGGGGTGACAATCAATTTAACACGTTGGGATATGATACATCCCGTCTACTCCCCAATACACTCGATGAAATGGTTGATATAAATGATGCATGGTTGACAATGACAGTGAACTACCCTCTTGAAGTGACTGCATTATCAGGCAAACGCGTAGTGGACATTAAATGCGGTTGTTATCATGTTCTCGTGCTCACCGACGATAAAAAGGTAAAGTGGAGGTATAACAATGATAATTGTGATCGTTGTGAGTTATGCAGTTTTTTTGAATTTAGGTGTATAGTTGGGGAAGAAATAATAGAGGACAAGTTGGTCATGCTGATCTTGAAACGGTTTCAATACCGACGGAAGTCATAATTGAGGATGAGTTGGGTAAAAAGGACATTCAAGGCATTTCTTGCGGCCTTGTTTTCAATATGGCTGTTACTTACGACGGCGAACTTTACGGTTGGGGCGAAAATACGTATGGTCAGCTTGGACTTGGAATTAATGGCGCCATGATGCATTTGAAACCTATGAAAATCATGATAGATGTTCCAATAGGTAATTTATTTTACTATTCAGTACTTACGAATTTTAAAACTAAAAATAATATTTAAAAGAGAGTAATTTAAGTTTTACATACAAAACAAGTTAGAAACTGTTTTGTGATATTTAATTACATAATAATTGGTTCAATTAGCTATGAGATAATGAGATCACGATATGTGAAGTAATTTAGCTTGATGATTTTATTAAGAGTAATAATATTTAATAGCTGAAAGAGAGAATTTCTGATCAATCTTAGAAACAAATTTCTGAATTTCTCATTTCCAAAGTATCTTGCGCATGTATTCTACATTATACCCGGATACTGATATCTTTTATTAATATGTAACTAATTATAAATGAATAATCCTAATTTCGATTTTATTTTTGTTACGTAAATGTTTGTCTTTTTCGTATAAAACAAATGAGAAAAAATTACTTTGATAGAAACAATTATATTTTCAATAATGATTTGAATGTCCGATTATTGTGATATTTATTTTATCTAAAACTTGCCGATGCAAGTTATTTCACTGAGCAATCGTGGTGTTTCAGCGAAAGTAGAATGCGGAACTGATCACACGTTGGCGCTTTCTTGGGAAGGTTTGCTCTATGTCTGGGGTAAAAATCACCATGGACAATTGGGCATCGGGAACTGTGTAAACTATGTATTTTATCCCACTCCGGTAATTGCTTTATCTTTATGTAATAATAATAGAAACGAAAGATGCATATAATGCAATAATCGAAGCGTTTGATGATCGACAGATAGACACAAGAGGAATGGGGAAGATAACGAATATCGCCGCTCGATTCGATTGCTCGAGAAGTCTGGCAATTAATAAAGACGAACGCATCTACTTCTGGGGTGCATATAAAGGCAAAAATTATTTCAACCCATCTGATGTTAACCTTAACAACATAGAAGTCGCGTTCATAGGTTCCAGAAGTTTTATGAAGATGTACTATCCTTGCACAAACCTGATCAAACTGCAGAAACTGTCACATGTCATGTCCCCAGCATATTTGGAAACTGCATTCAACAATTCCGTATGTCGTTTTCTTTATTTTGTATTTTTAATATTAATAGAGAGATGTATAATGAATGAGATTTACATACCCTGCATTTCTGGGGCAATTTTGAACAGGATTCTATACAAAATGCATCCTTTGTGATACATTAATTATAACAATGTACTCTTCAAATAGCTCTCAGTAATATCTTTTTTGTGGCCAGTTATTATAAAAAAAAGATAGAGAGTGTGCAAATACTTTTCTTTACTATTGCAGAGGCAACGAGAGATAAGAAACAGAATATATAGCTGAAACCTAAATAAAGCTGATAATATTCTTTCGTAGCTAAAATTATATTACATAATCAGTAAACATACACATAATTATTCTTATCAGCATAAATTAATATACATATATGTATATACAGTAGTCGAACATAAAATTATTTTTCTTCACTTGAAAGATAAAAATTCATTTCCAGTGCTCGTACTCGGCGAGAGAGAAGTCAGTCTTATCAGACGCTTTATCAGATTTAGCTTATTCGAATTCTGCTGAAAACTTGCTACTGATAAAATTCACGCAACAATTACTAGAGAATAAAAAATTCTTTTTATAGTGTGTTAATCGATTTCGAACGGTGATTTTATAATCCGAAACTACTATATGTACATAATTAATAATATTTGTATGTGTTGGATTTGTTATTTTTTGCGACAAAATCTGTTTTAAGATAAATTATTACTTTAAATTTTGCTAAAAAATAAAAAAAAACATTTATAATAAATATTGTTTGTAATCTGCATCATATATATTTCGTTTTTTTATTTCTAATAATTCTCATCTTTTATTTATACAGGCATCCGCCGATATTGAGTTAATTGTGGATCTACACTCTTTGTACATTCATAAGATTGTTATAATGCTTCGCTGTAAGGAAATGTATGCACAATTTTTCCCGTATGACACAAACAAGTAAGCATTCACGACAGAAACAATATTGTTCTTATCATGAATAGTTTAAACTTATTTCATGTTATATGTCACCGTGTTTTTAACAGTGTCATCATCCGAGATGATTTCTCTGCTGCTTCATATAAATCCTTCTTAAAATATTTATACACTGGTGTAATTGACCTATCTTATGAGTATCCATTAGGTAAGCTCGAGTAAAGTATATTGTCTGATTGTATCATAATTACTTAAATTATGACTAAAGCATCATTTCATTACAGAGCTGTACGAGTTAGCTACTTTTTACCAACATCTAATCTTTAGGGAAAATTGTATGATAATAATACAAGAAAGGATTAACATATCAAATGTTATGCATTTTTATAAAGAGGCGATATCACTGGAAATAAAGGTAATTTTTTTCAATATCACTTTTAAACCTTCGCATTCTATGATGAATTCAACATTCTCTTTGTCGATTCGATAATAAAATAAAAAATTTTCGATTTTCAAGAGAAAAAAACATCTTATTTTATTATGATGCATAAATATATTTTCAAGTTTTAGTAACATTTTTATATTTTATAATTTAATAAAGTACTAAACATCACAATTTAATAAAATATTAAACATATATATCTAGATGTTACAATAGTTTATATTTCATGGCTTGATTAATTATTTGTGCCAAGTATAGTTTGATGTTTGAATTGTTGGAATAAAATGTAATGTCGGGTACATGCTTCACTGTTGATTTATAAGGATTAACGCTATTGTTAATTGCAATATACTCATACATGTTTATTTATAAGCTCGTTAAATATCACGTAATTTTACAGAATTTAGAGGAGTTCTGCTTCACGTATGCCATAAATAATCTGACGGCTGTGGTGAAGACAGAAGGTTATGCTAAATTATCAGAAGAGGTACAGATTAATTTTATAATACAAGCGGCCAATGCCTGCGCTTTTAAACATTAATTTGTTTGCCTAGGTATTTATTGGTCTATACATTTATTAACATATACTAATAGCAATCTGATAAATTGATAAAAAATTAGTATAAATAAGTTGTACTTGTTTTAAATATGCAAATGTACTTTATTTAAATTTGCATTTTAATCGTCTTCGTTTATATTTTTTTATTCGTAACATATAGCGTGAGCAAGTAAATTTGATACATGATTGTAGCATTAATTTGTATGCGCAAATTATGTTGTGTTTTTACGAATATTTTTTATGGATTCTTGCTTCGGCTAAAGTTAATCTTGTAAGACTTTTATAATTATTTTAGAATTCGCGCAAATAAAGATAGAGAGAGACAAAGAAAGCTGTCGTACGGAAAAGATAAGTTTTATATTTGGTGATTTATATTATGTGATGATTATTATATTATAAATAAGTCTAATATTTGACAAATTTTGATCTTCCAGTTTTAAAATATAAGAATTAAATTGATTAGGAAAGATATATATTTTTTTAATTACAAAATTAGATACATTTTATACATTATTTATTATTAATAATTTTATAATTTAATTTTTATAATAAAGTCTCCGACTTTGAGAATATATCACAAATCTCAGGACGCGAGATCTCAGAAAACGTATTAATCATTATTATTCGCTAGAAACTGTATCAATTTGGTGTAAGTTGTAATATCGCATCTCTCACCCTGCGGTACGCACTTTTCATTTGAGAAACGAAACGCGCGTCCGAGGTTGTCACCGAAGTTTCTGGTTCTTCGAACAACTGAAACGCGAAGGATATACAGCTTCAGTTTGGCCGCGGAATGCGTTTTCCATGCCGAGGACTTCAAATAGACATAATTTAAAATAATTATTGGAATTTGTTACCGCACATAATTTAAGATAGCAGAAATACGAATAATAATGAAGTATATAATTGATGCAAAAATACCTTTCTTTCAACAGTCTTGTTGACGTCACTCAAAGTTAGATGACTTGTTTTTAAAGCAAACTTTTGCAAAAAAAAAAACAAATTGCCGACTTTTATCACAGTTGTTTCTAAATGCATTATTCTATTCTATTATTTGATATCATTATTAATTTTAGTAAATAAACATATTTGCGTTGCATATCTACAACACAAATATATTTTTTATTATTACATATCAGTGAGTGTTGAATAATGTATTATATGTAACAATCCGACTGTCAAAAACGGCTTGTCGCCCATCAAGACTTTTGAATCTCCATATTTAATGTATATGTATTTTAAAATAAGTTTTTATATTTTTCTAAATTTTTGCAACTTTGAATTTTGTTTTATAATTATTATAAGATTAACATCATTTTTAGAAAAATTAAAAGATTAATACTGTTAATCAAATTAATAATAATTATAATTGTCATTAAATTCGTTAAAACTTTTCGTAAAAATATTGATACATTCAAATTTCTTAGATATTATGATGCTTTATTTTGAAGAGATATTTATTCCACTCTTTCTCTCTCTCTCTCTCTCTTTATTTGTTTGCGTTTAATAAGAAATTTGTTCGACTTTCCTTCTGTGAAAGAAGATTAAGAAATCAGTCAGAATTTAGCTGCGTGCCTGTTGGTAAGTTGTACTATCTTCTACTTTTATTCATTTGTCATAATTAGTTATTATAAAAATAATTCAATATAACATACAATCGTACAAATGTTTTATAAATTGTATTATTATAACGAAAAGCGATGCAATAGTTTTTCTTTTATATCAAATAACTAATAAATTTGATTTTTGACAATTTGCCGTGAGCATTTTACGTAAAGTTGCTTTTATTTATGCAGTACCCATACATAATGTAATGACTTGTGCGTGCAAATAATAATGTCTTGTTACGGATATTTTATGCAGAGTTGCTCTCATCTCAGTAAATCTTATCCTTGTGCTAGGATTCACGTAAATAAAAATAGCAAGATGAACGAAATTATAATACAGTTGGAAAAGATATTTCATCTAAGATCTTGCATCTATCTTACTTTAAAAAAATAAAGAATTTGAATAATTTTATTCTTTCAATATAAGAGAAAGAGGTATATAATTTGTTTTGCTTGCAACACAATTGATTTCTCGCACTGCAAATTCTTATATTGTTAAAATATTCATGTAATGCATATCTATCAAAAAATTACCTTTTTTAAAAAAAGGTAAAAAAAATGCGCCAAGTACACGCTCTTGTCATAACTAAAACAAAACAGTATTGTTTTAAAACAATTTAACACATATAAAGGATTGTTTTACTTTTCAAAAAAATTGTCGTATATATTAAATCTTTCACAAAAACCTGTCGTATATATTAAAATTTTCAAAAAAAGCTATCTTATATATTTTTTATAAAAAAATATGATATCAGGAAATGGCACCAAGTGGGACTAAAGAACTATGAAAAAACTTGTACACTATTTCTATAAAACTCTTCTATAAAACTCTTGTACATAAAGCTGTCGTATATATAATTAATTATATTACATACTGTATTTTATCATAAAATATAGTATATAAATAAAAATATTTAATAAAAAATTTAAATATTTAATAAAAAATAAAAATATTTAATTAAAAAATTAAAAAATATAAAAAATTTAATCAAAATAAAAAAATATTTATTAAAAAACGCAAAAAAACTTTGCGCTGCTACAGTAAATTACATGTTAATTTCATTACTTTATTGCTTTATAATACTTTGTGGTGTAGCAGCGCCAAGTTTTTTTGCGTTTTTTAATAAATATTTTTTTATTTTGATTAAATTTTTTATATTTTTTAATTTTTTAATTAAATATTTTTATTTTTTATTAAATATTTAAATTTTTTATTAAATATTTTTATTTATATACTATATTTTATGATAAAATACAGTATGTAATATAATTAATTATATATACGACAGCTTTATGTACAAGAGTTTTATAGAAGAGTTTTATAGAAATAGTGTACAAGTTTTTTCATAGTTCTTTAGTCCCACTTGGTGCCATTTCCTGATATCATATTTTTTTGTAAGAAATATATAGGATAGTTTTTTTTGAAAATTTTAATATATACGACAGGTTTTTTTGAAAGATTTAATATATACGACAATTTTTTTGAAAAGTAAAACAATACTGTTTTGTTTTAGTTATGACAAGAGCGTGTACTTGGCGCCTTTTTTTATCTTTTTTTAAAAAAGGTAATTTTTTGATAGATATCATTATTTTTTTTTAATAATATATATACAACAATTTTTTTAAATTTAATATATACAATTTTTTTGAAAGGTAAAACACTGTTTTGTTTTGATTGTAATAAAATTGACTGAAAATTATAAATATTGTTGGAACTAATTTAGTATACATAGAACAGAAATATTAAACTTTGAGCTATTTAATTTTATTTAATTTAGACAATTCATACACTAAAGTCTCTAAACAATTGTCACATAAGGCATAGTGATAAATGGTGTAATTGTATAAATTTAAATTTTACCATACATTCTGTCAAAAAAGTACATGTTTCGAGACTTTAGTGTATGATTTGTCTAAAATAAATAAAATTAAATAGCTCAAAGTTTAATATTTCTGTTCTGAGTATCCTAAATTAGTTTCAACAATATTTATAATTTCCAGTCAATTCTATATTTATAAAAATATAGCATAAGTCACCTTCTGTAGTTAACGCTATGGTTGACAACAATTATCCACATCATAGTGTGGGTAGAGAATTAAGTGTAAGAGAATGTTCAGATCATATTTTAGATATATTATTAAATTTTATTTATCCATAGAAAAATAAACACAAACTGGACAAGAAATCTTGTAATACACAAAATGAAATTGATTGGAAATGATAAATATTGTTAGAAGTAATTTAGTATACATAAAACAGAAATATTAAACTTTAAGCTATTTAATTTTATTTATTTTAGACAAATCATACACTAAAGTCTCTAAACAATTGTCACATAAGGCATAGTGATAATTGGTATAATTGTATAAATTTTCATTTTACCATACATTCTGTCAAAAAAGCACATGATTCGAGACTTTAGTGTATGATTTGTCTAAAATAAATAAAATTAAATATCAAGGTTTAATATTTCTGTTCTATGTATACTAAATTAGTTCTAACAATATTTATCATTTCCAGTCAATTTCATTTTGTGTTTTACAAGATTTTTTGTTTAGTTTGTGTTTATAATCTTTTTTCTATGGATAAATAAAATTTAATAATATACCTAAAATATGATATAAACATTTTCTTACACTTAATTCTCTGCCCACATTGTGATGTGAATAATTTTGTTGTCAACCATAGCGTTAATTACAGAAGGCGACTTATGCTATATTTTTTTAAATATAAAATTGACTGAGAATTATAAATATTGTTGAAACTAATCTAGGATACTCAGAACAGAAATATTAAACTTTGGGCTATTCAATTTTATTTATTTTAGACAAATCATCCACTAAAGTCTCGAATCATGTATAAATAATAACTTGCAAAATAAAAAATTTTCAAAGGTGTAATAGATACTTACTAAGACATTCACATTCACCAACATATCACTTATTTCATTTAATACGAATTTCTAACAAATTTGGTCACTCGTACTACACTGCTCTGGATTAATAAGCAGTCTTGAGTGTGCACCAAAGTAACAAAGCAATGTAGTGCGAGTGACCAAATTTGTTAGACCAAATTCATTATTATTACTTTTTTTATATAACACTTTCTGATCTGAAAGGTTATTATATGTAAAAAATGTCAAATCGTAAGCGCGCGACGCGCGGCTTCTAAGCGCCATCAGCGCACCTAACGTCAGAAATCGGAAACTGGACATTTTAGCTGGACATCCTAGAAAACCTAGAAAATATATGACAAATATGTCAACATTTCGACTTTGGATTATTATAACTTTTTTTTACAGCACCTACAGTAAAAACAAGCATACTTTTGTTATGTAATTTGGGTATGCGCTATCGATTGAGCCTATTATCAACTCAATCGGCCCAGCCGTTATTGAGATCCGATAATCTCGGCTCGTCTCAACTTTCGGGCTCGCGTAAAGAGACACGGTCGGTCTTGCGCTCGCGTTGCGCGCTGCGCGTGAACTTGGCGCGAGACACTACCGTGTCTCTTGATTGTCTGGATGTTTGTACAATAAAGTCTTTTATCATTGCTTCTCCGGTATACACAGTAGTTAAAGTAAAGTTTGAAAATAAAAACATTATATGACAAATAGTCAATGTTTTGTTGTGTACAACATTGTATGTGTGAAATTTATTTGAGACTATACAAGATCTCGTTCAAAACTTGTTAATGAATTTAAGATTCGACATTGAAGACAACATGTCAGAAAATTTCAAGACCCCAGCGATGGATCTTCTGAGAAAGTTATTGCAAAAAGAATCACCATTGACATTACCGACAGAGTCACTGAAAGAGTCATCGGAAGAGTCATTGAGAAAGTCACTGAGAGGAACACCGAAAGAGTCACCGAGAGGAACCCCGAGAGAGTCACCGAGAGGAACACCGAGAGAGTCACAGAGAGAAACACCGAGAGAGTCACAGAGAGAAACACCGAGAGAGTCACCGAGAGAGTCACTGACAAATAATGATACATCGAGAAGAGCACTAATAACAAGTCCAAGCATAAAACAGTAAGCTGTCTATTTTTTTCTTTTTATCTTTTAGTCAGTAGAAATATATTGCCACCGTGCAACTGCGATGTTAGAATAATCGCAGATGTCAGTACAGAATCTGAATAAAAAGTTATGTAGAATAAATTTGACAACACTTATCAGATTAATAACTTACGTGGAAGAAAACTTGGAGTTCATAAATGACAAAGATTCGGTAAACCATTATTTGCAAAGCAATGATTTGAAGCTCTGGCCGCTGTTAAGCATCTTGCGTACGAATTTCCTCGTACAAATTGAGCTAGTCATGTGGTATGGAAATAATAACAAACGTAATTAGATATCTGTTTTATTTCTCATTGTCATATTTTTATTTTGACAGTATTGTTACTTATACTTAATATTTTTTAAAACAGCTGTGAATTGGAAAGCGGTTTTAATTGTAACGGAAGATAAGAACGTTTACGGTGTGGGCAGTAGAAACGGTCAGTTCATATTAAACGATACAATTAGTACTCTACAGCCTCAAAAACTAGAAGCTCTGTGTCAACAAAATATCAAAACCATAACAGGTACTGCTGGAAGCTACTTCGTACTGACTGAAGAAGGAAAGGTATATTAAGAAGTTATCGATATATAATATGATGAAACGTGAATATATTGACGTTGTTATAAAAATATTGATTTTCTTTATTGAAGATAAATAATTTCTTTTTATGACGTTTAAATTAGAAAATTTAAGCATTAAAAAGAATTAACAGCACAACATTGCAAACGATTACAGATTTTGTTCTTTGTTTGAATAGAAAGTAAACGTAAAACTTCAAAGTTAGGATATGTATGATATGTTGTGATACTTTTCATACTGTGATAATTTGATAAAGATCGGGACAACTAAGATGCATGTTTTATATATTTATCTTTACGATATCATAGATATATGTAATTTTAATTATTAGCATATCTAATATTTTGCAATAAATACACAAGAAAATCTTTATATTTTTTATATTCACATTTTTATATTTCAATTTAGACTATTTCATAGAATTTGCAGAAATTTCTATAAGCTTACAAAATTAAATAGCATTTTGCACGCAGAATAATGCAAGCCAAATATTCCTAACTTTTTCATTTTTATACTCGATTTTTGTAATATCGTATAAAAAAAGTGAAATAACCGAAATCTTTGACAATCTATTTTCTTTTTTAGGTATATTCCTGGGGTGACAATAAATTTAACACGTTGGGATATGATACATCCCGTCTACCCCCCGATACATTCGATGAAATGGTTAATATAAATAATTCATGGTCAATAACAGTCAATTACCCTCTTGAAGTGACTGCATTATCAGGCGAACGCGTAGTGGACATTAAATGCGGTTATTATCATGTTCTCGTGCTCACCGACGATAAAAAGGTAAAGTTGAGATATAACAATGATAATGGAGATCGTTGTGAGTTATGCAGTTTTTTTAAATTTAGGTGTATAGTTGGGGAAGAAATAATAGAGGACAAGTTGGTCATGCTGTTGTTGAAACGGTTCCAATACCGACGGAAGTCATAATTGAGGATGAGTGGGGTAAAAAGGACATTCAAAGCATTTCTTGCGGCCTTGTTTTTAATATGGCTGTTACTTGCGACGGCGAACTTTACGGTTGGGGCGAAAATACGTATGGTCAGCTTGGACTTGGAATTAATGGCGCCATGATACATTTGAAACCGATGAAAATCATGATAGATGTTCCAATAGGTAATTTATTTTACTATTCAGTACTTACGAATTTGAAAACTAAAAATAATATTTAAAAGAGAGTGATTTAAGTTTTACATAAAAAACAAGTTAGAAACTGTTTTGTGATATTTAGTTACATAATAATTGGTTCAATTAGCTTTGAGATAATGAGATCACGATATGTGAAGTAATTTAGCTTGATGATTTTAATTAGAGTAATAATATTTAATAGCTAAAAAAAAGAATTTCTGATCAATCTTAGAAACAAATTTCTGAATTTCTCATTTCAAAAGTATCTTGCGCATGTATTCTACATTATATCCGGATACTGATATCTTTTATTAATATGTAACTAATTATAAATGAATAATTCTAATTTTGATTTTATTTTTGTTACGTAAATGTTTGTTTTTTTTTCGTACAAGATAAATGAGAAAAAATTACTTTGATAGGAACAATTATATTTTCAATAATGATTTGAATGTCCGATTATTGTGATATTTATTTTATTTAAGACTTGCCGATGCAAGTTATTTCACTGAGCAATCGTGGTGTTTCAGCGAAAGTAGAATGCGGAACTGATCACACGTTGGCGCTTTCTCGGGAAGGTTTGCTCTATGTCTGGGGTAAAAATGACCATGGGCAATTGGGCATCGGGAACTGTGTAAACTATGTATTTTATCCCATTCCGGTAATTGCTTTATCTTTATGTAATAATAATAGGAACGAAAGATGCATATAATGCAATAATCGAAGCGTTTGATGATCGACAGATAGACACAAGAGAAATGGGGAAGATAACGAATATCGCCGCTCGATTCGATTGCTCGAGAAGTCTGGCAATTAATAAAGACGAACGCATCTACTTTTGGGGTGCATATAAAGGCAAACATTATTTGAACCCATCTGATGTTAACCTTAACAACATAGAAGTCGCGTTCATAGGTTCCAGAAGTTTTATGAAGATATACTGTCCTTGCACAAACCTGATCAAACTGGAGAAACTGTCATATGTCATGTCCCCGGAATATTTGGAAACTGCATTCAACAATTCCGTATGTCGTTTTCTTTATTTTGTATTTTTAATATTAATAGAGAGATGTATAATGAATGAGATTTACATACCCCGCATTTCTGGGGCAATTTTGAACAGGATTCTATACAAAATGCATCCTTTGTGATACATTAATTATAACAATGTACTCTTCAAATAGCTCTCAGTAATATCTTTTTTGTGGCCAGTTATTATAAAAAAAAGATAGAGAGTGTGCAAATACTTTTCTTTACTATTGCAGAGGCAACGAGAGATAAGAAACAGAATATATAGCTGAAACCTAAATAAAGCTGATAATATTCTTTCGTAGCTAAAATTATATTACATAATCAGTAAACATACACATAATTATTCTTATCAGCATAAATTAATATACATATATGTATATACAGTAGTCGAACATAAAATTATTTTTCTTCACTTGAAAGATAAAAATTCATTTCCAGTGCTCGTACTCGGCGAGAGAGAAGTCAGTCTTATCAGACGCTTTATCAGATTTAGCTTATTCGAATTCTGCTGAAAACTTGCTACTGATAAAATTCACGCAACAATTACTAGAGAATAAAAAATTCTTTTTATAGTGTGTTAATCGATTTCGAACGGTGATTTTATAATCCGAAACTACTATATGTACATAATTAATAATATTTGTATGTGTTGGATTTGTTATTTTTTGCGACAAAATCTGTTTTAAGATAAATTATTACTTTAAATTTTGCTAAAAAATAAAAAAAAACATTTGTAATAAATATTGTTTGTGATCTGCATCATATATATTTTGTTTTTTTATTTCTAATAATTCTCATCTTTTATTTATACAGGCATCCGCCGATATTGAATTAATTGTGGATCGACAATCTTTGTACATTCATAAGATTGTTATAATGCTTCGCTGTAAGGAAATGTATGCACAATTTTTCCCGTATGACACAAACAAGTAAGCATTCACGACAGAAACAATATTGTTCTTATTATGAATGGTTTGAACTTATTTCATGTTGTATGTCACCGTGTTTTCAACAGTGTCATCATGCGAGATGATTTCTCTGCTGCTTCATATAAATCCTTCTTAAAATATTTATACACTGGTGTAATTGACCCATCTTATGAAAATCCATTAGGTAAGCTCGAGTAAAGTATATTGTCTGATTGTATCATAATTACTTAAATTATGACTAAAGCATCATTTTATTACAGAGCTGTACGAGTTAGCTACTTTTTACCAACATCTAATCTTTAGGGAAAATTGTATGGAAATAATACACAAAAGGATTAACATATCAAATGTTATGCATTTTTATGGAGAGGCGATATCACTGGAAATAAAGGTAATTTTTTTCAATATCACTTTTAAACCTTCGCATTCTATGATAAATTCAACATTCTCTTTGTCGATTCTATAATAAAATAAAAAATTTTCGATTTTAAAAAACAAAAAAAAACATCGTATTTTATTATGATGCATAAATATGTTTTCAAGTTTTAGTAACATTTTTATATTTTACAATTTAATAAAGTATTAAACATCACAATTTAATAAAGTATTAAACACATATTTCTAGATGTTGCAACATTTTATATTTTATAGTTTGGTTAATTATTTAAGTATAGTTCGATATTTGAACTGCTGGAATAAAATGTAATATGGGGTACATGCTTGACTGTTGATTTATAAGGATTAATGCTATTGTTAATTGTAATATACTCATACATGTTTATTTATATGCTCGTCAAATATCACGTAATTTTGCAGTCGCTGGAGCAGTTCTGCTTCGAGTATGCCATGGAGAATCTGTCGGCTGTGGTGAGGACAGAAGCTTTTGCTAAATTAGCAGAAAAGGTGCGATTGGATTTTATAATTGAAGCAGCTGATGCTCTGACTTTGATATGTTAATGAAGTCTCGAAAACGAAGTTCTCTTCGTCATTTATCGGTTTGTCAGTTCTCTTCATTATTTATTTAATTATGCAACTAAGTTTTAGAGCAAATAAAAAAGTCAGGATATTAGGGATTTGAGAGACAAAAATATATTATTCGAAATTATATATAAATATATATAAATTATATATAAATATATATAAAATTATATATAAATTCGATTAATTAGTATCAAACGACAAAGAAACAATTCAAAAGAACAATTACATGACATGCACGACAACAATTAACGATAGCAAAGAGAAATAAAAAGTCATGCATTTAACTTTGTATGACGTCTGTGTCGCGTTTATGTTATGTCCAAACTACTTGAATATGCTTTCTGCGTTTTATGCATGTAAAGAGAAGTGTATTAATTAATAGATTCGCGTTTATTTTATATATCATAATATATTATGATAATATATACAATTTGTACAAATAAATTTTAATCCTGAGTTTTTGCGATTATTTTGCGATTAGAATTCATATGCGACGACAAACTTCTTCGAGGTGACCAAGGATTAAAAATTTATCGATCTACCTTCGTATTATACGTACTCTCGCATATGCGCAAATTATATCCCTCATCCGATTGTGAGAGAAATCCGAAAATGACTTGCGTTTTTATGTATCTAAATTTGTTATCATTTTCTTAATAATATAAACGTACACGGAGAAAATTTTATATAAAAAATTATTATGTACGGCCATAACCACGGACTATAAAGTCGCAGACTGAAAATTTTTACTTTATTTCATATGAAAAACATAGTAAAAATTTTTATAATTTCTTTCCTATAAAATTTTTTCCGTGTACAAAATTGAACTTACCGGCACGATGCGCAGCAGCGGAGTTTTTGTTCCGTTGATCTGTAAAGTTGATCTGTAAAACACAAAAGAACATTCTGATTAGCAAACTTTAAATTAATTTGTATTAAAAATATAATTGCGCACATTGAACCTTTTATTTGTCTTTTAAACAACTATGTTATTTCCAATATTTTACAATCAATAAATAATAAATGAACGATAAATACCTCAAAGTTGCTCCACCGATGCCCGATACACCTCCTGAGCCTGCTCATCCTCTCAGTATAAGAGAACACAATTCACTCGTGATTCACTCGTGGTTCACTCGCGAAAATCTGATTAATTATTATTGCGCGACATTTTATACGACACTTTCGCAATGCGTACTTTATTATATAAGAAGACAAATAATACTCGAATAGATTATCGCACGGATATGCACGGACTTTCTATAGAAAATGATAGAATGATATTTATAAAAAGTAATTATCTCACCGGGGTGATTTTGAGGTTAATTGTAAAGTAGTAAAAAGAGTGTAGTATGGAAGTTGTTTGGATGATTAAGATAATAAAAATAACACACCGATACACCCTGATGTACGATTTACTCCGTACAACTATCACTTGCGAAAAAGACAACAGGATAATAGCAAAAATAAGGTCCCGCACAGATTTTGATTTGGAAGAATTCGTAGAATGTACGCGCCGACACACAGTGCAAGAGAGAAAGAGTGAGAAAGAGAAAGAGAGGATATAATGCCCTAACTAGACCGGAGAATGATCCTACTTGTGGCTCATTCGAGTGTATAGTTTGACAGACCGACCGAATCGATTTAATTGGATAAAAAAATTATTTGATATGGTTAATACGATTGGAAGTCAACTTTAATATAATTTTAACCTGTCAAATGCACTCAGATAAGCCACAAGTAGGATCATCCTCCGGTCTAGTTAGGGCATAAGGCCTACGTGATGCGCGACGACAACACAACCCCATCATACGGCTTAGTCTCGAAACTTGTATTCTTTCTCTCTCTCTCTCTCTCTCTCTCTCTCTCTCTCTCTCTCTCTCTCTTTCATTCACACGCTACATTCAGCGTACATTTCAGCACTTTTATTTCACGTATTCTTTCAAACCTAAATTTGCGCGATCTTGTTTTTGGTATTATTCTGTTATCTTTCGCAAGGCGATACTCGTATAGGGCGGATCATTTATCGGAGCATATCGGTACGTTATTTCTATCATTTCAACCATTCTAACAAGTTCCATACTACACCTTTATCTCTCTCATTATAATTAACCTCCGAAATCACTCTACCTCGATAAAATTATTTCTTATAAATATCCTTCGTTGTTTTCTGCAGAATGCCGAACGTATCCGCGTGATATCCGAGTATTATCTTTGTTCTAATGTAGTCGAGACGCGTCGGGAATGTACATCGATTAAATCGCGTATTTCGAAAGATTTATTTCATCGAAATTCATTGCGCGGGCAACAGTGTTTACGCAAAGCGACATTTTGTATTTTGTAACATTTATAAAAATAGTAAATTATTCATCGAAATTAAAAGTTTGAACGCAAAAAGAATATTTTGTAATGTGCAAAATATCATATTAGGAATTTCGTGCCGACTCACGGCGTGGGCAGGTTTGGTGGGGTTGTTTACATACACTCTGTAGCCTACGTGCTCTATGTCCTCTCTCCCTCACTCCCACTTTCTTTCTCGCACGCGCTATCGGCACACATTCTTTTCCCCTACTCCTAAATCACACTTCGACCTTCGATTCTTCAACACGACTTTAAATGAATCCTTGCTCCTGGAATATTCGCGCGGCGGTCCTTAAGCGAGGCAGACGTATCGGCGCGTTATCCCCCCCTATCTCCAATCCTTATCACTTCTCACAGTTTTTTTACCCCCCCTCCTCCTTCTTCTATCGTTACCTGTTGCGTACGCGGCATCGTGTCGAACGCGTATTCCGTGCGATGAGCGATATTCGAGTTTAACTTTTGTCTTAATATGACAAAATATGCGTCGGGAATGTCGGCTAAAATATCGTGTGACTATTGTAATATCGTTCCGCCGTAATTTTGCAGTAGTATAAAACACGTGTCGGGAGTGCTGTTTAAAGTGCCGTGCGATTTTCGTATTCGCGAACGTGTGTGAATACTTTGAAGACCACTGAGAGGAGGAGGAGGCTCAGGAGGAGCATCAGGCGCCGGCGGAGCAACGCTTAGGTAATTATTCATTTATTTGTTATTCGCAAAATATTGCATATAAAATATTATATAATGTAGCGCATATAAAATATTTAAAATACTTTAAATATTTAGTAAAATATTTATAATAGTAAATTAATATTCACCATTCTTAGAAATTTTTTACACATTATTATTTCAACTAATTAAACTTTTTTTGTATTCAAAAAATATATTTTTGAAAATTTTAATTCTTTAGACGTGTGCATAAATAAACGAATATAAAATTCAATGTGCGCAGTAATTATTTTATAAATATTAATTATTTCAAACACTAATCTGCATTTATTTTTTTATTTTACAGATCAACTTTGTACGCGTAATCGGTGCTACAAAATATATTCGTTCCGTCGTATAGTATAACAAAATGCGTGTCGGGAGTGCCGTTAATGCCGGGAGTTATAGCGAATCTATAGATGAACGCATTTTTGCTGTATGACAAATATTGGGACATGATTTTTTTTTACTGTGGGCTTGGCTCGGGGGAGGGAAAGATCGGTTTCAATCATGAAATCTCGACTACAAAAAGGCATCTTTGGTGTCAGACTTCACGGTCAGACCTAACGAAAGCTAGCCCATGAGACTACCGGAGTTAGTCAATGGCACCGATTGCTGGTCAAATGCCTTGTATCTAGTCAGTTGATTGCATGACTAATTGCACTTCATCTTCTTCGAGCTTATCTTTGCCCTCTGTTTTGAGAGAATCGTGCCCCAATTGGTAAATGTGGTCGTCTGAAACGCGGACGGAATTCGCGCGTAACGTCACAGCTTTACATACACAATTCGGTTCGATTCGCCTGTGACGTCGGGAGTGCCGTTTTAAGTATCGCGCGATTTTCGTATTCAGGTACGCATGCGAGCAATGCATGCGCCGCGAACGCGTGTGATTCAATGTGAGTGCTTCGAAGGACCACTGAGAGGAGGAGGAGGCTCAGGAGGAGCATCGGGCGCCGGTGGAGCAACTTTAAAGTAAGTAATTATTTGTTATTTATTATTTGCAAAATGCGCACAAAATATTAGAAATATTTAATGAAATATTTGTAATATTTAATATTCATATTTAATTATTAGAAATTTTTGATATAATTAATCTTCTTTCAATAAATATTTTATTAGATATTTGCTTAGATAAATAAGTTAAAAAGTTGAATGTGCGCAATTATTATTTTACAAATATTAATCATTTTGAATGCAGCTTTAATCGATTTACTTTTCTGTGTTACAGATCAACTTTGCAGATCAACAGAACAACAACTCCGCTGCTGCGCATCGACCGGTGAGTCAGTCCAATTTGTCTTATTAAAATAGTGGATCGAACAATGGTACAATAAATATACTTTTAAGACATTTTGCAGACTTTGCAGTATAATTTTTCATATTATTATTCATATTATTCAACATATAAATTTGAACACGGACTTGTATCGGCCTAATAGTCTTTTGAATTAATATTGTTAATGTGTTAAAATTCAGAGGCTTATTATAAATAGATCTATAATAAGTAGAACGATAGCAGAATATTAAAAATATAATCATATATAAGAATATTTTACATAAAATTATAAGAAATAAAACTATTTCTTCGATCCATTATTTTTAAATAGAGAGGCTAGGACTTATATTAGTTGCTCGTAATTTAACCCTGGAATATGTGCACGTTATGATGCACATACAAAATTATAAATTAAAGCGTACATTGCACGCCAAGAAGGCTATACGTACGCCAAATTTTAATATGAAGATCATGAAAAAATATTAATTTTAATATGATACATATATTTTTATTTATTTGTATAATAGATTAACCATTTATCTTTAATTCATGAAATTTTCTAGTTTATTGCATATTTAAATTCTTTTATAATAATGTACAATAAAGTACTAATTTTACACAAGATTTTCTTTAAGTTTTTATTTATAATTTTTTATGGTATTCATATTACATGTATGTACCCACTTTTTCTTATTTATTTATTTGTAGATCAGACCCGAATATATTGGGTTAGTAAGTCGTAAAGTTTGTAGATCTTTTTTAGGACAAAATTAAAAACAATCGTTATATGTTTATATGTCGATTTTTATTCACTAATGTATGCTTTGTGGTTAGAGATGACTCAAAGTTGCCGAAAACAACGATACATACATTGTTGAATAAAAATGGACCTAAACATATAAAAATTGCTTTTAATTTTGTAATAAAAATTGCTACGAACTCTTCGAATATCTCAATATATTTAGATTAACTTGAATCATATTTAATTTTTATATACTATTTAATTTTTTTTATATAATTTTTTTATATAATTATTTTTATAATATTGAATTTTATTCGTGTGTTTATTTAAATTTTTTTCATATTTTTTTATGTATGAGGAAATAACAAAAAAAGAGAAAAATAATATAATAATAATCTTAAATAAAATTTTATTTTAATTTTTTTTATTTATATATTTTGCTATATATATTTTTATATGAGAAAATAAATGACAACAAATTTGTTCCCTTCTTTCTTTTCCTTCAACACGGTAAGTGATTTGCATTTTTATATCCAGGGTTAAATTTTGTTAAAATTGGCGTAGAAAAGCAAGTATTTCAGAGAAATTCAAAATACATATGTGTGTATTGCAAATATGTTAATTAAATTAAAAATAAAAAGCATGTTTTACAAAAAACATAATTTAAAAATTAACATTATATTTGAAATAATTTATTTGATAAATAATGCATTTACAGTTAACCATTACTAAATATAGGTATATGATTTTTTGCTATACGCCAATTTCCTCGTAATCTTTCCTAGCTTATCTATGCATCCGTGGCCCCATGGCGTAATTGATTCCATGGTTCAGCACGGTCATTCGAAATTCGTGGTCCGGTCAAGCACGGATCTCGAAACAACGTTGATACGATCGATCATTGAATAATGGTTAGATATCAACATCAATTTCGGACGCAACTAGCGGAAACTGAGCTGAGCTCTGCGCTAGCGTCTTGCAAAAAACTCCCTCTCGAATTTCAAATGCAAATAGCGGTAACTGAGCTGAGCTTTGCGCTAAGCATCTCGCGAAAAATTCCCAAACGGTTGCGTAAAAAACTTCCAAATGGTTTCGCGAAATATTCAATCTCCTTAAATCTTATCGGTTTACGATTTTTTACGAACTTTTAGGCATACAATTTTTTATTAGGTAGGTTTTTCTGTTAGGTAGAATTTTTATTAGGTAGGATTTTCTATTTAGAGTCGTCGGGTAGGTAGGATTAAAAAA
This sequence comes from Linepithema humile, assembly GCF_040581485.1. Taxonomy (NCBI): domain Eukaryota; kingdom Metazoa; phylum Arthropoda; class Insecta; order Hymenoptera; family Formicidae; genus Linepithema; species Linepithema humile. Next base: position 2,835,029 of record NC_090128.1, on the reverse strand, counting down.
TTTTTTATTACTTCTTATTTTTTTTTTATTTTTTGCTGTCGATAAACTTTGAAACTTCTGCCTTGGCAGTTAGTTTATTGCAGTTTATTGATGACAAAAATAAAACTTTGGGTAGGTAAACAGCAAGATTCTTTTCCGCGAGAGCGGAAGAAGTTTCTTACATATCAAAATTTTTAAACTTTTTACCACTTCTATATTTTTTTAATTCTTTGCTATCGATAAACTTTGAAACTTCTACCTCAATAGTTAGTTTGCAGTTTATTGATGACAAAGATAATGACAAAACTTCGGGTGGGCAAACAAGATTCTCTTTTGAGGAAAAGAAATTTCTTGTATATAAGAAACATTGGCTTAAAAGTTTTTTTTCAAATTTTAATTGTTAAGAGAAAATGTAATAAGATAAATGTCTTAGTGGTTAGATCTCCAACTATATAAAAAAGACAATTTTTAAATAGTTATAAATATAACAGCCAGAAGTTGGTACATATAAATATTCTATATTTTTTTGCAAATATTTAATTTTAATAATTGTCGTTCATTAATTATAAATTTAGTTTTATTTTTGTTAGATAAACTTCAATCTTTACTCATTTTTTATTTATTATATAATCAGAAAGATGAGAAAAATATTATCTTGATAGAAAAAAAGTTATATATTTAATAATGATTAACTCTTAATTGTTCAGCTTCTGGGACATTTAGCTTACATGCACTAAATTTGTCAAAATATTGTATAATATATATTTTATTGTTTATTTATTGTATTGTATATTTATTGTATTTATAATAATATATTTATAATAATATATTATATATTGTATATATTGTAATATTTATTGCATTATAATATATTGTATTATGTAAATATTATGTATTTTATATTTTTACTATTTGGCATTTGATTTTATTAAAACACTTTTGCGACAAATAATGCGTTTTATTTGGCAACTTTCTCGGAAAAACATGCATTTTTATGGCACCATAATAAAAAACACATTTTTTTCTTGTATTGCAATATTAAACTGTAGAGACCTATTGATCTTTTTGGATAAACTTTTCACATAATAATTGGTTTACATGTTGCAACTGATTTCTCGCACGAACTTGGTTTTTCGTGGTAGAAGAAGTTTGTAAAGACGTACTATTGCAATTGTTACTCTTTGAATTTTTGCAACACAGACCGCTGTTCTCGTAACCGAATTGTTTTAACAACAGCTGCATAATCCTCTTCCTGCATACAAATACAACGAAAATGATGAAACCTTGTAGGGCACATGTCATGACCACTAAAAACCAGATAAAGACTGGTAGTTGATCGACAAAATTCCGTGCCACTGTTTCCATTGTCCATTTTATGCTTGTAGTTGTATCCATTAGAATAAATAATTTCAAATACATGATAAACCTATAAACAAATATATTAATTTTTAAATCTTTTGTAGTTATAAATGTTTTTATTATTAAGAATTATTATAGATAAAATGGTATCTGTTAAGTTTAAGACCTTTGCTTATTGTTATCGTGACATTTGCTCTCCAAGCTTTTTAGATAACGGTCAGTGTCTTTCTTGGTATACATGATTTTTAATGTTGTAAAAATGAAGAAGCAGATGTTGCAGATAATAATAATTCCTACGGGAATGTAAAAGTATGCAAACTTTGCTTCCTCCGCTGAAACAGAAAATAAAGTTCTTACATTATATGTTTTGTAAATGAATACCATGTTATGTCATTAAATTTTTTATTCTGCGATTCCTCTCAAATTTATTTTATAAAAAAATGTAAAAATTTTGCTGCTTTCCTATAATCAAATTACGAATTTCATATACAAATGTCATTTATTACCGATTCCCTGTTGCTTGACGCAGATTTTTGGTTGAATTAAGTTCTTAGGTATATTGGAAGCAAAATTGATAGTGGTCAAGATGATAGCGTAAATACCAGTGGTACCCCACGCATAAATCGAACATATCACGAGCATTTTCATCTTTCGTCGTTTTATGTTGCCTTGTATCGAATGAAATCTCCTGTAAAATGTTACTTATAAATACATAACCAGTGGAGTTGAAAAGAGCGAGAGAGTAATAGCATTGTAAATTTTAATTAAAACAATTATTGACTTAAGTAAAAATTTTTTTATTGTGAGTTGCACTTGTGTTACTTTTAGTTTGGCATGTACAGCTAGAGAGCAGAAGCTTTACTTTTCAAGTATATTATGCTATCTAAGACAAATTATCAGAATATAATAAATTATATATAAAAATAATTTGCTAATTTTTTGCTTTAAAAAGTAATTTTTTTACTTCAACTATTAAAAAGTTAAGCTAGATAGCTTAAGATTAAGCTATCAAAGTTATTGTAAAAATAGTGTATATGTAAGTCAAAGCAAAAGATTCATAATACTAAAAGTTTTTGTTATTTTTTTTTACTACATTTTACTTCCAAAAATATTTTTTTTGTTCCAACTTTTTAAAAATACCAAGAACAAAATGTGCCGTTCAAGAGTAAAGTGCATTAAAGAAATTAGTTGCTTGCAATAATCCCAATGTGAACTTCCGAATTAAATAAAATTAAAAAAAGAAATTGTATGAGATATTTAATCGCTTACCTAAATGTCCATAAAATATCGAAGCATATCACATTTTGCCACAAGAAACTTGCTACCATAAAGACATTGTATATAAAGGCTGCAACAGTCAAAGAAGTAGTTTTAGCGCGCATTATAATACTGATGAAACTTATAATTATCATATTGATCCATAGAAAAACAAGTTTTGCTATCTTTTTGCAATTCAACACAAGTGTATATATTTAATAATACGTTAATATTATTAAGTGATTAATGAGATATATACAATTTTTTCAATTTCGGAACAAATATTTTACTACACAAATGTTGATTCGTTACACATGTATGTAGATCTAAGATTTAAATATTATATATATATCTACTATTTATTACTGTACTTTTAAAAATGTAATAATTTTCTGATTGTCAAATTATCATTCAAATTATGTATCATCAATTAAAATAATGTAATCAATTATATAGAAAAATTGACGCGTGTATTTATTTAGCTGATGTAAGAAATATATACGCTGCATTACTATATTGTTGCGCAAGCTGTACTTAGTGTAACACAGGCAAAATGCTCCGCTTCATTCATCGTAGGATGGAAAGAAGGAGAGAAATAAATGCTCGTGTATGCGAGAAACAACGAGCTGACGTATGAACGCAATGCGTATCCGTGCATGTTTCGAAGTTCCGGACATATGGAATACACGATGAATATTATCAGCAAACACAGCCAAGATGTTAAGAGAGCTACTCTTATAAATATTTTATATGGCAATTTGGTTAACACCATTTTGATGTTGCCAATAGTTTTGTTATCTTGACATGTTATCTTGACATCCAAGCACTTAGTCATCAACAAAATAAATTTATCTTGACGTGATTGGTAGTCATCATCAAAGAGCATTGTATTCTGGTTATTTGTGTAATTGTCAAACGGGAATTCACTTTCTTTGCATGAATCGATTATCTGTTGAAACACTTTATTCAACGATCTAGACCCGTTGACGTCCTGAAAGGAAAAATTATTCTTCCCAAAAATACAATTGTCCTGAATCAAGCGACAGCAGAATTGAATACAGATATTATCAGGTTCCATCAGTATATTATTATTTGTTTGATAATTTTTTATAGAATGTGAATTAAGTTTATATTGCACTGAATTATTATTCTCTTGATTACACCAAGTAAAGAACTCGTACTGTATTGTCTCATCATTTTGGTTTCTTATGTCATTTGCACGAGGTTCGTATTGCACTGTTGAATTGTCATTCTGTTTATCGCCATTCACAAAATTTTGCCACGATTCTTTTCCCAAAGATGGAACAACAAGCAGAAGCACGCAGGACCAAAATATAAAACGTCGAACACACATTGTCGAACTTCTGACGCGTCGAATTTAGTAAAATTACTTGATCTTTTTTTATTATCAAATGTCCAATAATTGTTGTAATATCGTTAACTGTAAAAATAGAATTCACGTGATAACTTCAATCTGCAGTGATTTTGCCGGTAACTGTTTCATCTGAAAAGCGAAGGATAAAGTCACTTTAGCAAGTACGTAAGAGCATATCTGAATAATAAATGGCAAATAGGTGCCAAAAACTGTTTGCTAAAAAGATACCGCGATAAAACAGATTTCTCTCTTCTAAAAATGTTATTAATAAACCTTATTAAATAAAAGCCGACACTATATTTGGTTTAACGACTTCTTTCCTCGATTGGTAGAAGAGCGCGCGAAGTGTGTATCCACACGAATGGAAGATAACTGAATTACAAGTGACTGTCGGCATTAGAAAGACGGTCTATCCACTTGCTGCAGAACTATGTGTACAGAGTGGTCTGCAAAAATATTGGCGATAAACTTTTAAAGATAATATGTTTTATCAAAATACGGATCATGTAAATTTAGATATTTCGGTGTGTGGATATTTTCAATAAAAAGCGATCATATTTTCAAGAACAAAAATTCAGAATGGATTTATTGTACTGGACACACAAATTTATTTGCATTTTTATCACACCTTATGTATTACAATGCCTGTCAGTAGAAAAGCAGACAATCAAATGTTATGTAAATTAGTTTGCAATCGCCGTCCGTATCTTGGAATTCCGTTTCCTCGTATTTTAAAGGATACAATGGTAAATAATGTCAAGTAATAAATTTCAAGTAGATTGTTAGAATAAAGTGTGCGGAAATACACAATAATAAAAAAAGAAAGGAAAGAATAAAACGCACATTAATAGTGTATAAACATATGCGGCGATCATCTTGATTTATGCTTTCTTATAACGAACAGAATCCTCTATAAAACGCGACTTAGCCAGTAAGTAAGAAAAAGGTAATGGCAAGTTGGCTAATAATAACACTAATAATTATTACTAATAATTATTATTACTAATAATTATTATTACTAATAATTATATTATATAGACAGCAAAATTTAACATAATATGTGAAACGATAAAAGTGATACACTCTTTATGTAATCGTTCCTGTTAAGGAAAATGCTGAGACAACAGACGAGAGATTTTAGAGAACCGTCGATATGAATTATTTTTAGAAATTAAATACTCTAAATAAAAACGAATAGTGTTAAACAGGTATTGTACATTAGTAAAGGAAATTGATCATAAATAAACAAGTCGTAAGTATTAATTAAAAATTGTAAGTATTTATTACGTCACTTTTGTTTTCCGTGACCTGTATGATAATAATGAGTATCCTTGATCAAGCTTAAGTTCCGGGAAACAAGTTTTCTTGAAAATCTGGTTTCATGAGCGCAGTACTGAAGACAATCGTCTGTGATATCACGTGTTTTACAAATGTTAAAGATTATTCATTAGCTGATACTTGATTATCTGATTTTTTAATCGCGTATTGAAAAAGTAGGCAGTTTGAAGATGCATCGCAGAAGATACATATATACATATATTGTCGAAACGAATGATAATCGGATGGATTATATACAGTTTCATTATAAATTTTAACGACACATAATAGTAGCTTTATAAAAAAGAAATAGCATTTTGAGGATTAGTTTTTTAACTCACATAATAGATTATATGATTAATTAATTAAATGATTGTCTTGAAACACAAATTTTACAGTGATGGTCAGTAAAACAAAACTTATAAGATAGTCAATGTAATTATTGTTGAGTATTTTTATTTGATTTTTCGATAAGAAAATAAGTTTAACAGTTGAACACATTTATTGCACATAATACAAATTTCACTGATAGCAAATAAATTACGATAGATAAGAGTTTTTTGTACTATTTCTCGCAACCGACGAATCGCAGGAGAAGAAGAAGAGGAACAGCTTCGCATACTAAATAAGCACGCTATCGATCTGTGATCGTACCGATAAAACTAGTTCACTTTCACAAATGAAGGATTATTTTCTCTTTCAATATCAATATAGATAAGTGACATAATGAACATATCTAATTATTATGAAAAAAAAAATTTACAAATTGATGTAACAGCGGACCTTTTGACAAATGAGTTTAAACAGACTCTGTTAGTTTGCAATAGTAATAGTCATGGCAACTGCTATTCAACATGGCTTGCGTTCTTTTTTAATCATGCATTTCATTATCGGTTTAGGTGTTTATCTCATACAGCAATCAAAGTCAAAGATTGGAAGAATTGTGCGTTTAAGTGTTTTATATTCATTGATAATCTAGTTTAGTTATGGTTATCTTTTTTACTATACAATAACTTTCTTTACACCAAGAGTACTATTTTTGACCATCATTACTAAAGTTGTCCAGTGTATTAACATCTTTATGACATTCACGTCCGTGATTATAAATTTCTATTGTGAAGAGGTACAGTTACGTATTATTATATTATGTAATATGCATGTATATGTATATATGTATGCGTTATATGTATATAAAAAAACTATTTTACGCTTATATCAATGTAACATCTCAACGAATTTATATTCAATTTAAGTTATTTATAAAATTAAAAATTTTTTTAGTCTAAACAATGAACTTCTTAATCATTATCATTTAAATACATATTTATATTATTATAGAAACACAATCGATTATTTTAGAAATTTCAAATATGTATGAAAAAAAAATATATTATTAATAATATTTACATTACATTTATACTATTTTACTTCTATATTGTATCATACGTAGCATGAATTATAAAAATCCAATTTTTGTATTTATCTATTTTAATTTTATATCATATTTTGTACTATGAATTATAGAACTATACGAAATTTAAGATTATGTATTATTATAATTATTACTATCTTTTTTTATTTTATATTATGCTATATTTCTTATTAAAATTTTTTATTTGTTAATAATACGTATTAATAATATATTGCTTTTATAAGCGTTAATATTAATAGGTACCTTTTTTCCAGTTTTGCACGACAATTGTAACATTTGTGATCATTACGATACTGATAAATATATACATTAATTTAAAATATTTTACAACTTAAAAGGTAATAATGAAAATAATGGCTCACTAAACTAGCATTGCAACAATGTACAATATTATTATTAAACAAATATTATTAAACATATTATTTATTTTATATATACATTGATAAGAACAAAATTGAATGTTTACTTCAAAAATATGCACAAAATAGATTAACATCAATTTAATAATTTGTAGCATTCAGAATTTAATAATAAATTATCTCTTTCGCCAATAAATTATCACAAAATGCATCGATTATTTTAATATAAGTGCTGTAATATAAATAATTATTAACATCATAAAACAAAAAAGTATCTAGAAATCGATACAATTATGCTGCTTTCAACAAATGAGTTTCACTCAACAGACATTCAGTATCCGTTTACAATAGTAATAGTCATGGCGTCTACCATTCAAGAGGTTTTGCGTCCAATTTTTGTTACGTGCTTCGTAATAGGTATAGGTGTTTATCCCATAAAACAACTAAAGCCAAAAGTTAAAAAAATTATATACTTGAGTATTCTATATTCTTTAACTATCTGGTTTGTTTATGGATACTTCCTTTATTATACAATAACAATGTTTACATTGAAAGATTTATATCAATCCGTTATTGGTATAATTATATTAATAATTAACATTGTTATCATAATTACGTCCGTAATTATGAGTTTTTATTATCAAAAGGTATTATCACGTTTTTAATATATTTACTAGGTGTACAATATATTTAAAAAATATGATGTGATGTGATGCATGTGTGTGTAATATGCGTAAATTATTGTGATTTTAGACAACAATTTTCAATATAAAATAACAGTTCAATATGACATTAAATATTTTAATTTTTACATAAATATACATATTTTATGTCGTAGAAATATAATACATTTTGTGTTATTGCTGGATATTTTGTTAGAGATTGCAGATGTGCATAATGAAGTTTACTGCTGTGGACGATACTTTAGAAAAATTAGGCACTCCAAAAATCTATCAAAAAATGCATACATTGTCGAAACGAGTGATAATCGGATGGATTATATACGCTCTCACTATATATATTCTTAACTTGACATGGTGGATACATAAGAAAGAAGTTTCACCTTGGAGAATAGCTTTATCATATATATCCAATCATTGCGTTAATATGAACACATTAATTGATTTATTATTTATTACTTTGTTATGGTTCGTTACATTTATAATATTTACCGTTCAATCTACTATTCAATCTATCTTTCGCAATTATTCTTATAAATTATTCTTATAAATTCTTATAAATTAACAAAGTGTAGTGGTGATCAAAATTGTAATTTTTGCTTTAACAAAAACTTTTTAAAAACATTTTTGATAGCTAGCAACATACTTAATGATGACGTTTTTATTTCTTGATTATCTGTAACATTTTTAAACAAAAAATTAAATTTGTATGTATTAGAAACCTATTGTCAAGATAATAATTAGTCGATCTACTATTTTACAATTCTTGAGACATCTATTACAACGCAGGCATATCGGCATTAGATTTGACAAAGTGAATGAACATATACGACGTCTATTAGTAAAAAAAGATCATCAGTTGAGATGTACGTGGAAAAAACCTGTTGTAACTCTTCTTCAACAATATATGTGGAATTACAAACAAACATTATGGACGTTAATGTAAATCGGCACAGTATATATTTAGATACATCGAGTACATATTATGCTAATCATATAATTCAATATTTGAATATTACTTAAAACCGCATAAATAATTTGTCATAAATAAATTGTAAAATTTATAGATTATAGATTTTAATACCTATATTTTTTAATAAAATTTTTTCTAGGCAGGCATCTTTATTTAGAATTATGTCGCATTGCTCGCGAATTAAATTTGATATTTGGAATGCGAATGACTTTCGAAATGCTATCACATTTGTTACATATAACAATAATGTGTGATTTTTTCTACTTACAATGGACATATCAAATTAAATCATCAACGTTTAATTTAAATTACAGTATATTTAATATTACAGTATGGATTCTTGTATTTTTCATAAGATTTTGCATAATAAATTTAATCTGTGAAAATGTCAGTATTAAGGTAAATTTATACAATCTTGATAACAAAAATTTATACATATATTTATTATTATTATTTAATAAGTTATTTAGTAGGTTTGTAGCAATTTTTAAGAGAAAGCAGTTGAAAACAGTTTAGTTTTCATTAAAATTAAAAATACTTATAGTTAGGTTTATTTTTATTCAGTAGTGTGTGCACCGTTCTTTTCGATAATCTCTAGACAAGACATATAATAGCTTTTACAGTAAGATGTTCTGCTATTTATTGCAAATTGTTATAAACTTTTTGAACACTGTAATGTTAAAAATAACTAGTTTAAAATTTTAGGCTAACGAAATTGGCATAGTAATTCATCAATTGACGGATATTCTTCGATATGCTGATGTTTGCAAAGAGGTATTGAATATTTTAACATATTGCAACAAATATATGTTAAAGATTAAAATATATTATTTAAAGTTAACTAATGAGTATTTATTTACAGATTTGTCAGTTTGTTTTACAAACAGTGCAACAACCGTTAAGATTCAACGGGATAGGTCTTTTCCGTTTCGGCACCGTGTTTATTCTAAAGGTTTCTGTCTATATTTAATTATTTTACTTTTACGTTATAAATGATGTGAAAGTTAAAATTATATATCATCAAAATTGTTATTTGTTTTTTAAACTTTATAATACTTCCTAACTTTTAGTTTTTTTAAATTTTTAATAATGATTTTATAATGCATTTTTATAATAAAATAATGCTTTTATATATAATTAGTAAAAATTAATAGATATTTTCTTTTCAGTTTTGCACGACTGTATTAACATTTATGATAATTACGATACAAATGAAAATATATGTCATCATTTAAGTGCCTGATAATATGCTTATAAAGATAGTAAAAAAAGTAGCATGTGATTGATTATGATCAAAATATTGCATACAAAATAATTCCTTGTAGTTATGCCGATTAAATATAATTCATATTGATCGTGTTAATTAAATAAAGGGAAATTGCAATGACTCTATTATATTAGAATATTTATTTTTTTGCCAATAATCTGATATTTCTGAAGATAATTCAAAATTTATATAATATAATTATAATAATTAAATAATAAGTACTTTTTTTTAAATAAAAAAGAATGCAATGGTTTCGAAACCTTTTTCATGATAGCAGAAAAATTTTACATCTTTATACTCTTCTAAATATTTATTTGATGCATTTATACGCCTTTGAAAAATTGCATAAGCATATACGTATACAATATATATAGATAATGATTTTCTAAGATAAAAGGCATTTGATCGAGTTCAGGGATAGCAAATCTTTTTTTGCTTACAATAAATTAAAAATATATACAATCATAATATAATAGGTGACATATGCAAGCAATATTATTAAAGAAATCAAAATTTTAATAAATTCAGAACAGCATTTTTTATAATATTAGTAATGCATTTATAATTACAAATTTTATTCAAATTTTAAAACTATTACGCTTAAATGTTATTTTTAATTAAACGATTTAAAAAATTAAATTTAATTAATGCTGTTTTTGAAAAAAATTAGAAACATATTTACATCGAAAACATACACAAAATGCATAAACAGCATCAATTCAATGATTTCTAGCATTCAGAAGTTAATAATAAATTATCTCTATTGCACATCACAAAAGTGCATTAATTATTTTAATATAAGTAAGTGCTGTAATGAATAACTGTTAACATTACAAAACAAAAAAAGCATCTAGAAATCGATACAATTGCGATGCTTCCAGCAAATGAGCTTCGACATTCAGTATCCGTTTGTAATAGTAATTGTCATGGCGTCTACTATTCAAGAGGTTTTGCGTCCAATTTTTGTTATGTGCTTTATAGTAGGAGTCTATCCCATAAAACAACAAAAACCAGAAATTCGAAGGATTATATGCTTGAGTACTCTGTATTCTTTAACTATTTGGATTATTCTTGGATATTTCCTTTATTATACAATAATCATATTTACATTGAAAAAATTATTTATGTCTATTATTACTGCAGTTGCTTTAATAATTAACGTTGTTATCACTATTACAAGCGTGATTATAAATCATTTTTATCAAAAGGTATAGTACAGGTTTAATACAGTTTTTGTTATTAGATACAATATATTTAAAATATATGACATGATGTAATGCGTGCATATATGTATATGCATAATGTGACGCATGCGTGCGGCGTGAGCGTGTGTGTTTCCGCGCGCGCGTCTAAATTATTGAAATTCTACATAGCAACCATTAATATAATATGATAGTTTAATATAACATTAAATATTTTATTTTTTATATATTTTATATCTTAGAAGTATAATTACATAACTTATTTGTAAAAGCTCTTTGTATTATCGATTAATATTTTTCTAGAGATTAGAGATGTGCATGATAAAGCTTACTGTTATAGACGATACTTTAGAAAAATTAGGTACTCCAAAAATATATCAGAAGATGCATACATTATCGAAACGTGTGGTAATCGGATGGATTATATACAGTTTTATTATAAACTTTTTCGACATAAAATATTGGAATCAGAAAAAAGAAACTTCATCTTGGGGATTAGTTTTACCTTATATATTGAATCATTATGTTCATACCATTACACTCGTTGAATTACTATTTATTATCTTCTTATGGTTCGTATAGTATTTGAATTTATAATTTTAAGTTAATAATTAGTATTTATAAGTTATTAACAAGCTAAGCAAATAAAATGCAAAAGTATGAAATTAACATATACTTTTTTATATAAATCCATTTCCAGATTTAATTTGCGTTTTGTAATTTTTTCATTAATTGGCAAAGTGTAGTTATAACTAAAATTGCATTTTGTGCTTTAACAAAACTATGAAACATATTTTTGGCGGATTACAAAATATTATTCAAATGATGTTTTTATTTTTTATTATTTATGACATTTTTCAACAAAAAATTAGATTTGTATTGATTAAAACCTATTATCAAGATAATAACAAGACAATAATTGTTCTATGAATCTACAATTTCTAAGACATCTATTATAACGCAGGCATATCGGCATCAGATTTGACAAAGTAAATGAACATATGCGAAGTTTGTTAGTGAAACAAGATCATCAGTTGAGATGTACGTGGAAGAAACCTGCTGTAACATTTTTGCATCAACATAGATGGAATTACAAACAAACGTTATGGACATCAATGTAAATCAGCACAAGTATATGTTTAGATACATCGAGTTTATGCTAATCATATAACATAATATATTAATATTGGTTAAAATAATCATAAATAAACTTTAAAAATTATAAATTATAGATTTCCATGTCTATATCATTTAATAAACTTATTTTCTTGGTAGGCATCTCCATTTCGAATTATGTCGTATTGCTCGTGAATTAAATTTGATATTTGGAGTGCAAACGACTATCAAAATGGTGTCGTATTTGTTATATATAACAGCCATATGCTATTATTTGTATATAATATGGAAATATCAACTCAAAATATCAATATACAATATATCAAATCTTACAGTATGGCTTGTTATATATATTATAAGATTTTGCGCTATCAATTTGGCTTGTGAAAGAGTCTGTAATAAGGTAAATTTATGCATATTTGATAATAAAAATATATATTGAGTTATTTAGTAAGTTTGCAGCAGTGTTTATATATATATATATGACAAAATTAAAAACAGTTTTTATACAATTAAATCCATTTTTATTCAGAAGCATATGTATCATTATTTTCGATTATTTTTAGATACAACAATTATTCGATTTTAATAGCTTTTATACACGTTAATGTTTTTCTGCTAGTTATTGAAAATTTTTACGAAATTTTTGAACAACTTAATATTTAGAAATAACAAATTTAAAATTTTAGGCTAATAAAATTAGGGTAGTAATTGATCAATTAACAAACATTCTTCGATATGCTGACATTTCAAAAGAGGTATACAGTTTTGTTAATAGTTAATAATATATAAAATGTATTATTTAAGGTTAAATAATGGTTGTTTATTTACAGATTTGTCAATTTGCTTTACAAATAGTGCAACATCCATTAAAATTCAACGGGATGGGTCTTTTCTGTCTCGGCAATGTGTTTATTCAAAAGGTTTTTTTTTTTACATTTATTTGTTTTATTTTTACTTTATAAGTTGCATGAAATTTTAGAATACATGTTATTTAAAATTTTTGTTGTATATTTTTTAATTTTGTGCTATGTCAGAATTTTTAGTTTTTTTTTTATATTATTATTATCATTTATATTATTGTATTTAATAATGATCTTATAATGTATTTGAATTAAATAATGCGTTTTTATATATAATTAATAAAAATTAATAAATTTTTTTTCCAGTTTTGTACGACGCTGTTAACGTTCGTGATAATTACGGTACAAATGAAAATATATGTCAATGACTTATTCTAAGTGCCTAAGTAGTAGAAAAATATCATCTTACTTATTGTGAGTGTGTCACTGCAACACTATACAAAATAATTCTTTGTAGTTATTCCGATTAAAGATAATTTAAATTGACATGTTGCTAATAAAATAGAGGGACATTGCAATGAATCCATTATATTGTAATATTTTTTTTGCCGATAATTGATATTTTTGAAAACAATGGTATCCAAAATTTATATAGCATAGTTATAATAATTAAATAATAAGCACTTTTTTCAAAATAAGAAAGAATGCAATAGTTTCGAAACATTTTTTATGTTAATAGAGTAATTTTATATCTTTACACTTTTTGAAATATTAATATAATGCATTCAAGCTTTGAAAATTTGCATAAGTGTGTGTATATATATATAAATAATGATTTTTTAAGATAAAGTACATTTGATCTAGATCAGGGATGGCAAATCTTTTTATGCTTACAATAAATTTAAAAAATATATATTATATCATAATAGGTGACACATATCAGCAATATTATTAAAGAAAACAAAATTTTGATAAATCGAGGACAGCATTTTTTATAATATTAATAATGCATTTATAATTTCAACTTTAATCGAATTTTACAACTATTACGCTTAAATGTTATTTTTAATGATTTAAATAAGAGGTGGGAATGAGTTGCAACTTTCGGCTTGATTTCCTGATATACGCCTCCTGCCCCATCCTTGCCGCTTGCATGCTAGCAACGAGTCGCCAAACGCGCTAATAACGCGCCTAACTAAGGTGCGCGATACTAAGCCTCAGGAATTTTGATATTATAAATGCAACAAGATAATAAATACGGGATAAATATAGATTTTCACATCACCTGTGAGGTACTGTTGTTGAAAAACGCGTTAATAATAGTACCTCACAGGTGATGTGGAAATCTATTGCCTCATATTTATTATCTTATTGCATTTGTGATATGGACATTTCTGAAGCTGAGTATCGCGCACCTTAGTTACGGGCGTTGTTAGCGCGATATAGATTCGTTGCTAGCATGCGAGCGGCAAGGAGGGGACAGTAAGCGCCAATCAGAAAATCGAGCCAAAAGTTGCAACTAATTCCCATCTCTGATTTAAAAAATTAAAATAATTAATGCTGTTTTTATAAGCAGCATTAATACGCCTTTAATACATTAGAAAAAATTAAAAATATATTTACATTAAAAACATACATAAAATAGATTCACATCTTCAATTCAATGATTTCTAGCATTCAAAATTTAAGAACAAATTATCTCTTTTGCCAATCATAAAAGTGCATCAATTATTTTAATATGACTAAGTGTTGTAATGAATAATTGTTAACATTATAAAACAAAAAAAGCATCTGGAAATCAATAGAATTGCGATGCTTCCAGCAAATGAGCTTCGACATTCAGTTTGTAATAGTAATCGTCATGGCGTCTACTATTCAAGAGGTTTTGCGTCCAATTTTTGTTATGTGCTTTATAATAGGAGCCTATCCCATAAAACAACCAAAGCCAGAAATTCGAAGGATTATATGCTTGAGTATTCTGTATTCTTTAACTATTTGGATTATTCTTGGTTACCTTTTTTATTATACAATAATCACGTTTACATTGAGAAAATTATTTCAGTCTATTATTATTATAGTTGCTTTAATGATTAACGTTGTTATCACTATTACAACCGTAATTATGAATCATTTTTATCAAAAGGTATAGTACAGGTATAATACAATTTTTGTTATTAGATATACAATATATTTAAAATACATGACATGATGTACTGCGTGTATGTATATGCATGGTGTGATGCATGCGTGCGGCGTGGGCGTGAGTGTATCCGCGCGCGTGTAAATTATTGAAATTTTACATAGCAACCTTCAATATAATATGACAGTTCAATATAACATTAAATAATTTATTTTTTATATATTTTATATCTTAGAAGTATAATTACATAAACTATTTGTAAATGCTCATTGTACTATTGATTAATATTTTTCTAGAAATTAGAGATGTGCATGACGAAGCTTACTGTTATAGACGATACTTTAGAAAAATTAGGCACTCCAAAAACATATCAGAAGATGCATTTATTATCCAAACGTGTGATAATCGGATGGATTATATACAGTTTTGTTACAAACTTTTTCGACATGAAATGTTGGATTCAGAAGAAAGAAACTTCATCTTGGGGATTAGTTTTACCTTGTATATTAAATCATTATGTTCATACCATTACACTCGTTGAATTATTATTTATTATCTTCTTATGGTTCGTATAGTATTTATAATTTATAATTTTAAGTTGATAATTAGTATTTATAAGTTATTAACAAGCTAAGCAAATAAAATATAAAAGTGTGAAATTGACATATACTTTTTTGTATAAATCCATTTCCAGATTTAATTTGCAATTTGTAATTTTTTCATTAATTGGCAAAGTGTAGTCATAACTAAAATTGCATTTTGTAATTTAACAAGAACTATGAAAAATATTTTTTGCGGTTCACAAAAGTTAGTCAAATAATGTTTTTATTTTCGATTATTTATAACATTTTTCAACAAAAAAATTAGATTTGTATTGATTAAAATCTATTGCCAAGATAATAATTAGTTGTTTTATAAATCTACAATTTCTAAGACATCTATTACAACGCAGGCATATCGGCATCAGATTTGACAAAGTAAATGAACATATGCATAGTTTGTTAGTGAAACAAGATCATCAGTTGAAATGTACGTGGAAGAAACCTGCTGTAACATTTCTACATCAATATATGTGGAATTACAAACAAACGTTATGGACATCAATGTAAATCAGCACAAATATATGTTTAAATACATCGAGTCTATGCTAATCATATAACTTAATATTTGAATATTGATCAAAATAATCATAAATAAACTTTAAAAATTATAGATAAAGATTATAGATTTTAAATTCTATATCTTTTAATACAATTATTTTCTTGGCAGGCATCTTCATTTCGAATTATGTCGTATTGCTCGTGAATTAAATTCGATATTTAAAGTGCAAGCGACTATCGACACAGTGTCACATTTAATAAATATAACAGCCATATGTTATTATTTGTGCCTAATGTGGATGTATCAAATTGAAGTATCAATATACGATGTATTTCAACCATCAGTATGGCTTGTTATAAATATCATAAGATTTTGTGCTATCAATTTGGTTTGTGAAAGTGTCTGTATTAAGGTAAATTTATGAATTATTGAATAAAAATATGTATTGAGTTATTTAGTAAATTTGCAGCAGTTTTTATATGAGAAAATTAAAAACACCTTTTGTACAGGTAGATTTATTTTTATTCAGAAGTGTATGCACCATTATTTTCAATTATTTTTGGAGACAACAATTATTCGATTTTAATAGCTCTTATAAACATCAACGTGTTTTTCTGCGTGTTCTTTATTGAAAATTGTTACGAAATTTTTGAATAACCTAATATTTAGAAATAAAAAATTCAAAATTTTAGGCTAACAAGATTGGTATAGTGATTTATCAATTAACAAACATTCTTCGATATGCTGACATTTCAAAAGAAGTACTACATTTTTTTAATAGCAAGTATATAAAAATATATAAAATGTATTATTTAGGGTTAACTAATATTATTTATTTACAGATTTGTCAATTTGCTTTACATGCAGTGCAACATCCATTAAAATTGAACGGGATGGGTCTCTTCTGTCTCGGCAATGTGTTTATTGAAAAGGTTTTTTTATATTTATTTGTTTTATTTTTAGTTAATAAGTTGTATGAAATTTTAGATTACATGTTATTAAAATTCTTGTTATATATTTTTTAATTTTGTACTATGTCAGAATTTTTAGTTTTTCAAATATTATTATTATTATTATTATTTATATTATTATATTTTAATAATTATCTTATAATGTATTCAAATGAAATAATGCGTCTTTATATATAATTGATAAAAATTAATAAATTTTTTTTCCAGTTTTGCACGACGGTGTTAACGTTCGTGATAATAATGGTACAAATGAAAACGTATGTCAATGACTTATTCTAAGTGCCTATAGAGTAGAAAAGTAGCATTTCACTTATTATGAGTGTGTGCAACACTATACAAAATAATTCTTTGTAGTTATGCCGATTAAATATAATTCAATTTGATATAGTGCTAATAAAATAGAGGGACATTGCAGTGACTCCATTATATTATAATATTCAAATTTTTTGTCTATAATTTGATATTTTTGAAGACAAATTTATCCAAAATTTATATAGCATAGTTATAATAATTAAATAATAAGTACTTTTTTTTAGACAAATAAGAATGTAATATTTTCGTAACATTTTTTATGTTAGTAGAGTAATTTTATATCTTTACACTTCTTTAAATATTTATTTAATGCGTTTATATGCCTTTGAAAAATTGCATAAACATATACAATATATATATATACAGCGTGTCCGGTAATTGCTGAATTGCCATATACATATAAAGAGAGATTTTCTATGATAAAAGGCATTTGATCTAGATCAGAGATGGCACATCTTTTTATGTTTACAATAAATTAAAAAATATATATTATATTATAATAGGTAACACATGGCAGCAATATTATTAAAGAAAACAAGATTTTGATAAATTAAGGACTGCATTGTTTATCATATTATCAATGCATTTATGATTTTAACTTTTATTTAACTTTTACAACTATTACGCTGAAATGTTATTTTTAATTGCATGACTTAAAAAATTTTAATAATTAGTGCTGCTTTTACAAGCAGCATTAATACGCCTTTGATACATTAGAAGAAATTAAAAACATGTTTACGATTATCGAAAACATACACAAAATAGATTAACAGCTTCAATTAAATGATTTCTAGTATTCAAAATTTGACAATAAATGATTTCTTTTGCACATCACAAAAGAGGGCATAAATTATTTAATATGACTAAGTGCTGTAATGAATAACTGTTAACATTATATAACAAAAAAAACATTTGGAAATCGATACAATTGCGATGCTTCCAGCAAATGTGTTTTGACAGATATTCAGTATCCGTTTGTAATAGTAATCGTCATGCCGTCTACTATTCAAGAGGCTTTGCGTCCATTTTTTGTTATGTGCTTTATAATAGCCTATCCCATAAAACAACCAAAGCCAGAAATTCGGAGGATTATATACTTGAGTATTCTGTATTTTTTAACTATCTGGATTATTTTTGGTTATCTCTTGTATTATACAATAATCACGTTTACATTGAGAACATTGCATCATTCCATTATTACTACAATGGTTTTAATGACTCACATTGTTACCATAATTGCAACCGTGATTATGAATCATTTTTATCAAAAGGTATAATTCAGAACTTTTATTATTAGACATAAAATATATTTAAAACATTTGACGTGATGTAATGCATGCGTGCGTGCGGGAGCGCGTGCGTTTGCGCGCGCGTGCAAATTATTGAAATTTTACATAGCAATGTTTAATATAATATGACAGATCAACGTAGCATGAAATATTTTATTTCTTATATATTTTATATAGTAGAAGTATATTTACATAAACTACTTGTAAATACTATTTGTATTATTAATTAATATTTTTTTAGAAATTAGAGATGTGCATGACAAGACTTACTGTTGTAGACGATACTTTAGAAAAATTAGGCACTCCAAAAATATATCAGAAGATGCATATATTATCAAAACGGGTGGTAATCGGATGGATTATATACTGTTTTACTATAAACCTTATCGATTCAAAATACTGGATTCAGAAGAAAGAAACTTCATCTTGGGGATTATCTTTATCTTACATATTAAATCATTTTGTTCATATCATTACATTCATTGAACTATTTTTCATTATGTTCTTATGGTTTGTATAGTATTTATAATATATAATTTTAAGTTGATAATTACTATTTATAAGTTATTAAGTAAATAAAATGCAAAAGTGTAAAATTAACATATACTTTTTTGTATATAAATCCATTTTTAGATTTAATTTGCGTTTTATAATTTTTTATTAATTGGTAAAGTGTAGCCATGACTAAAATTGCAAATTTGTGCTTTAACAAAAACTATGAAAAATATTTTTGACGGTTGATAAAATATTATTTAAATGATGTTCTTATTTTCAATTATTTATAACATTATTCAACAAAAAATTAGATTTGAATTGATTAAAATCTATTGTCAAGATGATAATTAGTTGTTCTATGAATCTACAATTTCTAAAACATCTATTACAACGCAGGCATATCGGCATCAGATTTGACAAAGTGAATGAACATATGCGAAGTTTGTTAGTGAAACAAGATCATCAGTTGAGATGTACATGGAAGAAACCTGCTCTAATATTTCTGCATCAACATATGTGGAATTACAAACAAACGTTATGGACATCAATGTAAATCAGCACAAGTATATGTTTAGATACATCGAGTCTATGCTAATTATATAACTTAATATTTGAATATTGGTCAAAATAATCATAAATAAACTTTAATAATTATAGATTATAGATTTCAATTTCTATATCTTTTAATAAAATTTTTTTCTTGGCAGTCATCTTCATTTCGAATTATGTCGCATTGCTCGTGAATTAAATTTGATATTTGGAGTGCAAACGACTATCAAAATGGTGTCGTATTTGTTATATATAACAGCCATTTGCTATTATTTGTACCTAATATGGAAGTTTCAAATGAAAGTATCAACATACAAAATATCTCAACTTTTAGTATGGCTTGTTATATATAGTATAAGATTTTGCGCTATTAATTTGGTTTGTGAAAGTGTCTGTATTAAGGTAAATTTATGCAATTTTAATGATAAAAGTATATATTGAGTTACTTAGTAAGTTTGTAACAGTTTTTAAAAGAAAATTAAGAACATTAAGAATATTTTTATACAATTAGATCCATTTTTATTCAGAAGCGTGTGTACCATTATTTTTGATTATTTTTAGACACAATAATTATTCCATTTGAATAATTTTTATACACACCAACATGTTCTTCTACTATTTATTGTCATTTTACGAAATTTTTTAACAACCTGATATTTAGAAATAACAAGTTCAAAATTTTAGGCTAACAAAATTAGCATCGTAATTCATCAATTAACAAACATTCTTCGATATGATGACATTTTAGAAGAGGTATTAAATTTTTCTAGTAGCCAATAATGTATAAAATGTATTGTGTAGGGTTGACTAATATTTTTTTACAGATTGCTCAATTTGCTTTACAAACAATGCAACATCCATTAAGATTCAACGTGATGGGTCTTTTCTGTCTCGGCAATGTGTTTATTCAAAAGGTGTTTCTTTACATTTATTTGTTATATTTTTACTTTATAAATTGTATGAAATTTTAGATTATATGTTATTAAATTTCTTGTTATTTATTTTGAATTTTGTGTTAGTCGGAATTTTTAGTTTTTTTATAATATATTTTAGTAATATCTTATAATGTATTCGAATGAAATAATGCGTTTTTATATATAATTATTAAAA
The DNA here is from genome assembly GCF_040581485.1 of Linepithema humile. Lineage (NCBI taxonomy): Eukaryota > Metazoa > Arthropoda > Insecta > Hymenoptera > Formicidae > Linepithema > Linepithema humile. The sequence continues at coordinate 2,813,943 of NC_090128.1, read as the reverse complement.
ATTAATAAGTTTTTTTCCAGTTTTGTACGATGGTGTTGACGTTCGTGATAATTACGGCACAAATGAAAATGTATGTCAATAACTTAGAATGAATGCCTAAGTGGTAGAAAATTAGCATCTTACCTATTGTGAATGTGTCACTGCAACATTATACAAAATAAGTCTTTGTAGTTATGCCAATTATACGAGTATATAATTCAAATTGATATAGTGTTAATAAAATAGAGGGAAATTGTGATGACTGCATTATATTATATTTTATTTGTTGCCGATAATTTGATATTTCTGAAGAGAATTATATGAGAATTTATATAATAAAATTATAATAATTAAATAATAAGTACGTTTTTTTTTAAGACAAAAAAGACTGCAATGGTTTCGAAACATTTTTTATGTTAGCAGGGTAAATTTATTTCTCTACACTTTTCTACATATTTATTTAACGCGTTTATTCATCTTCAAACCATGAAAAATTACTTAAGCATGTATAACTAATAATTTTGTAAAATGAATGTGACTTTATCTTAATCAGGGATGGCAAACTATTTTGTGCTTGCATGCCAAGAAATTAAAAATATATATATTTTAGATTTGCTCGCGTCGCTTCAGCATGTTCCTACTCGCTCCAATCTATAGTATACGCAACGTAATACTATAGATTGAGGCATTTTGAAGCGAGTAGGAGAATGTTGTGGCATACAACGGAAACAAAGTTTATAATACGATGGGTGACGCGTTCCAGCGGTATTATTAAAGAAAGCAAAACTTTAATAAATTACAGGAAGCATCATTTTTAATGAATATTAGCATATATTTATAATTTTTATTTTTATTTAAATTTAAAAACTACATTTAAATGTTATCTTACAATCAAATGTAATTTTTGATTGAATGATATAAAAAATTAAAATAATCAATACTGTTTTTGAAGATGTTTACATTAAAAACATGCACAAAATGGGTTAATAACATCAATTCAACGACTTAGCATTCAGAATTAAATAATAAATTATCTCTTTGGTACATCACAAAGTACTTCAATTATTTTAATATAAGTAAGTGCTGTAATGAATAACTGTTAGCATTAAAAACGAAAATAACATCTGCAAATCGATACAATTACGGTGCTCCAAGCAAATGAGTTTCAGCAGACATTCATTATCCGTTCCTCAATAGTAATGGTCATGGCGTCTACTATTCAAGAGGTTTTGCGACCATTTTTTGTTATGTGCTTTATAATAGGTATAGGTGTCTATCCCATGAAACAACCAAAGCCAGAAATTCGAAGGACTATATATTTGAGTATTCTGTATTCTTTGACTATTTGGTTTGCTTATGGCTATTTCCTTTATAATACGCTAAATATTTTTACATTGAAAAAATTATACCGGTCCACTTTTACTATAGCTGTGTTCATAATTAACATTGTTATCACAATTACATCTATGATTATGACTTTTTTCTACCAAAAGGTATAATTCAGTTTTTATTGTTAGATATACAATATGTTTATAAATAGGACGTTATGTTGTGTGTGTGTGTGTGTGTGGGTTTGTGTTTATAAAATATTGCAGTTGTACATAGCAATCTTAAATATAATATAACAGTTCAATATAATATTAAATATATTATTTTATATCCAAAAGTATAATTACATCGTAAATGCTCTTTGTAATATCGATTGATATTTGTCTAGAGATTGGAGATGTGCATGATGAAGCTTACTGTTGTGGACGATACTTTAGAAAAATTAGGAACTTCGAAAATGTATCAGAAGATGCATATATTGTCGAAACGGGTATTAGTCGGATGGATTATATACTGCTTTGCTACAAACATTTATGATATGAAATGGTGGATTCAGAAGAAAGAAATTTCATCTTGGGGATTAGTTTTACCTTTTATATTAAATCATTGTCCTCATAGCAATACATTCGTTGAATTACTGTTTATTTTTATCTTATGGTTCGTATAGTTCTTATAATATATATAATTTTAAATTAATAATTAATTTATTAACAAATTAAGCAAATAAAGTACAAAAGTGAAAGTAACATATTCTTTTTTGTATAAATCCATTTTCAGATTTAATGTGCGTTGTGTAACTTTTTTATTAATTGGCAAAGTGTAGTTATGGTTAAAATTCCAATTTTTGCGTTAACAAAAACTATAAAAAACATTTTTGACGATTTATAAAATGTTATTTAAATAATATTTTTATTTTTGATTGTTTATAAAATTTTTTAACAAAAATTAAATTTATGTTTGTTAAAATTTTATTGTTAAGTTAACAATTTGTCGTTCTGTCATTCTGCAATTTCTGAAACATCTTTTACAACGCAGGCATATCGGCATTAGATTTGACAAAGTGAATGAACATGTGCGATGTCTGCTAGTGAAAAAAGATCATCAGTTTAGATGTGCTTGGAAAAAACCTGTTGTAACATTTCTTCATCAATATGTGTGGAATTACAAGCAAACGTTATGGGCATCAATGTAAATCGACACATGTATATTTTTAGATATATCAAATATATGCTATGCTAATTATATAATTTAATATTTGAATATTGGTCAAAATAATCATTAATAAGTTATAAAAATTATAGCTTATTGATTTCAATATCTATATTTTTTAATAAAATATTTTTCTTGGCAGGCATCTTCATTTAGAATTATGTCGCATTGCTCGTGAATTAAATTTGATATTTGGAATGCAAACGACTATCGAAACGGTGTCGTATTTGTTAATTATAACAGCACTATGCTATTACTTATGCCTAATATGGATACATCAAATTAAAGTGTCAATATATAATATGTCTCAACTTATAGTATGGATTCTTATATATTTTGTAAGATTTTGTGCCATCAATTTGATGTGTGAAAATGTTTGTATCAAGGTAAATGTATCCATTTTTGATAATAAAAATATATTTAGAGATATTTAGTAAGTTTATAGCAGTTTTTATGAAAAAATTAAGAATAGTTTTTAAACAGTTAGATCGATTTTTATTTAGAAGCGTATGTACCATTATTTTAGATTATTTTTAGACTCAACAATTATTCAATTTTGAGAGCTTTTATATACGCTAATGTGTTTTTCTGCTATTTATTGAAAATTTTTACGAACTTTTTGAACAACCTAATATTTAGAAATAACAAGTTTAAAATTTTAGGCTAACAAAATTAGCATGGTAGTTCATCAATTAACAAACATTATTCGATATGCTGACATTTCAGAAGAGGTATTAAATTTTTTAAATAGCAAATAATGTATTAAATGTATTATTTAGAGTTAACTAATAGTTATTTATTTACAGATTTGTCAATTTGCTTTACAAGCAGCGCAACATCCGTTAAAATTCAACGGGATAGGCTTCTTCTTTCTCGGCAATGTGTTTATACAAAAGGTGTTTCTTTACATTTATTTGTTTAATTTTTGCTATATAAATTGTATGAAATTTTAGATTATATGTTATTAAAATTCTTGTTATTTATTTTTTTATTTTGTGCTTTGCCGGAATTTTTAGTTTTTTTACATTATATTTTAATAATTATCTTATAATGAATTCGAATGAAATAATGCGTTTTTATATATAATTAATAAAAATTAATAAATTTTTTCCAGTTTTGTATGGCGGTATTAACGTTCGTGATAATTACGGCACAAATGAATATGTATGTCAGTAACTTAGAATAAGTGCTTAAGTAGTAGAAAAGTAATATCGTACTTATTGTTACTGTGTCATTGCAACATTATACAAAATAATTCTTTGTAGTTACGCATATTATGTATAATTCAAATTGATGTAGTATTAATAAAGTAGATGGAAATTGCGATGACTCCATTATATTATAATATTTTATTTTTTGCCGATAATTTGATATTTTTGAAGACTATTACATCCAGAATTTATAAAATATAATAGTAATAATTAAATAATAGGTACGTTTTTTCAGACAAAAAAGAATGTAATAGTTTTGAAATATTTTTCATGTTAACAGGGTAATTTTATTTCTCTACACTTTTCTACATATTTATTTAATGCGTTATACGTTTTTAAGTCTTGAAAAATTACATAAACATGTACAGCTAATAATTTTGTAAGATGAATGTCATTTCATCTTAATCAGGGATGGCAAATCATTTTGTGCTTTTATGTCAAGAAATTAAAATTATACATATTATAGGTTTGTTTGCGTCGCATACCTTAATATGCTTCTACTCGTTCCAATCTATAATATACGTAACGTAATACTATAAATTGAAGTAGGTGTTCATTATACGTAACGTAATACTATAGGAGCATATTGAAGCGAGTAGGAGAATGTTGGGGCATGCAACGCGAACGCTTATAATACGATGGTTGACGCGTGCCAGTGGTATTATTAAAGAAAGCAAAATTTTAATATATTGTAGAAAGCATTATTTTTAAAAAACATTAGCATATATTTATAATTTTTATTTTTATTTAAATTTAAAAACTATTACATTCAAATGTTATTTTTGATTGACCGATTTAAAAAATAAAAATAATTAATACTTTTTTTGAAGAAATTAAAGATATGTTTACATTCAAAACATGCACAAAATGGATTAATAATATCAATTTAATGATTTGTAGCATTAATGTAGCAGAATTGAATAATAAATTATCTCTTTGGTACACCACAAAGTGCATCAATTATTTTAATATAAGTAAGTGCTGCAATGAATAACTGTTAACATCATAAAACGAAAAAAAACATCTGCAAATCGATATAATTACGGTGCTCCAAACAGATGCGTTTCAGCAGACGTTCATTATCCGTTCGTAATAGTAATGGTCATGGCGTCTACTATTCAAGAGGTTTTACGACCACTTCTTGTTATGTGCTTCATAATAGGTATAGGTGTCTATCCCATGAAACAACCAAAGCCAGAAATTCGAAGGACTATATATTTAAGTATTCTGTATTCTTTGATTATCTGGTTTGCTTATGGCTATCTCCTTTGTTATACGATAAATATTTTTAAATTCGGAAAATTATGCCGGTCCATTTTTACTATAGCTGTGTTCATAATTAACATTGTTACCACAATTACATCCATAATTATGACTTTTTTCTACCAAAAGGTATAATTCAGTTTTTATTGTTAGATATACAATACGTTTAAAAATATGACGTGATGTTGTGTTTGTGTGTGTGTGTGTGTGTGTGTTGTGTGTGTAAATTATTGTCGTTTTACATAGCAATTTTAAATATAATATGACAGTTCAATATGACAATTCAATATAATATTAAACATATTATTTTATATCCAGAAGTATAATTACATATTAAATGCTCTTTGTAATATCGATCGATTTTTTCCTAGAAATTGGAGATGTGCATGATGAAGCTTGCTGTTGTGGACGATACTTTAGAAAAATTAGGTACTTCCAAAATGTATCAGAAGATGCATGTATTGTCGAAACGGATATTAGTCGGATGGATTATATACTGCTTTACTATAAACATTTATGATATAAAATGGTGGATTCAGAAGAAAGAAACTTCATCTTGGGGATTAGTTTTACCTTATATATTAAATCATTGTGCTCACAGCAATACATTCATTGAATTATTGTTTATTTTCTTCTTATGGTTCGTATGGTATTTATAATATATATAATTTTAAGTTAATTGTTTATTTATTAACAAATTAAGCAGGAAAAGTACAAAAGTAAAATTAAAAATAAAATTTAAATTAACATATGCTTTTTTGTATCAGCCCATTTTTAGATTTAATGTGCGTTTTGTAACTTTTTCATTAATTGACAAAATGTGATCATGGCTAAAACTGCAATTTTTGCTTTAACAAAAACTAGAAAAAATGTTTTTGATGGTTCATAAAATATTATTTAAATACTGTTTTTAGTTTTTATTATTTATAAAATTTTTTAACGAAAAATTAAATTTATATTTGTTAAAATCTTATTATCAAAATAATAATTAGTCCTGTCATTCTGCAATTTCTGAAACATCTATTACAACGCAGGCATATCGGCATCAGATTTGACAAAGTAAATGAACATATGCGAAATTTGTTAGTGAAACAAGATCATCAGTTGAGATGTACGTGGAAGAAACCTGCTGTAACATTTCTGCATCAACATATGTGGAATTACAAACAAACGTTATGGACATCAATGTAAATCAGCACAAGTATATGTTTAGATACATTGAGTCTATGCTAATCATATAACTTAATATTTGAATCATACTATTGTATTTTTAATATTTGAATATTGGTCAAAATAATCATTAATAAGTTATAAAAATTATAGCTTATTGATTTCAATATCTATATTTTTAATTAAAATATTTTTCTTGGCAGGCATCTTCATTTCGAATTATGTCGCATTGCTCGTGAATTAAATTTGATATTTGGAATGCAAACGACTATCGAAACGGTGTCGTATTTGTTATATATAACAGCACTATGCTATTATTTATGCCTAATATGGAAATATCAAATTAAAATGTCAATATACAATATTTCTCAACTTATAGTATGGATTCTTATATATTTTATAAGATTTTGTGCCATTAATTTAATGTGTGAAAATGTTTGTATATATATATATATTAAGGTAAATTTGTGCATTTTTAATGATAAAAATATATATTAAGTTATTTAGTAAGTTAGCAGCAGTTTTTATGAGAAAATTAAAAACAGTTTTTATACAATTAGATCCATTTTTATTTAGAAGCATATGCATCATTATTTTCGATTATTTTTAGATACAACAATTATTTGATTTTAATAGCTTTTATATACACCAATGTCTTTTTGCTATTTATTGAAAATTTTTACGAATTTTTTGAACAACGTAATATTTTGAAATGACAAGTTTAAAATTTTAGGCTAACAAAATTAGCATGGTAATTCATCAATTAACAAACATTCTTCGATATGATGACATTTCAGAAGAGGTATTAAATTTTTCTAGTAGCCAATAATGTATAAAATGTATTGTGTAGGGTTGACTAATATTTTTTTACAGATTTGTCAATTTACTTTACAAATAGTGCGACATCCGTTAAGATTCAACGGGATCGGTCTTTTCTGTTTCGGCAATGTGTTTATTCAAAAGGTGCTTTTTTACTCTTATTTGTTTCATTTTCACTTTATAAGTTGTATGAAATTTGAGATTATATGTTATTAAAATTATTATTATCAATTTTTTAATTTTGTATTATGTAGGAATTTTTAGTTTTTAAATATATATTTTAGTAATTATCTTATAATGTATTCGAATAAAATAATGTTTTTTTATATACATATAATTAATAAGCATTAATACATTCTTTTTTCAGTTTTGCACGACGGTGTTAACGTTTGTGATAATTACGGCACAGATGAAAATGTATGTCAGATCTTAAGTGTCTGATTGTTTGCTTCTAAAAAGTGGTAGAAAAGTAACATCTCACTTATTGTGAGTAGCAACTCACTTATTGTAAATATATCAGTGCAAAACCCTACAAAATCATTTTTTGTAATTATGCCAATTAAATATAATTTAAATTGACATAGTCGTAATAAAATAGAGAAAAATTGTAATAGCTTTATTATATTATAATATTTTGTTTTTTAATTTAATATTTCTGAAAACAATTATATTTAAAATTTATATAATATAATTATAATAATTAAATAATAAGTCCTTTTTTTCGGGACAAAAAAGAATACAATAGTTTTGAAATATTTGTTATGTTAATAGAGTAATTTTATATTTCTTTATTTTTCTACATATTTATTTAACGTGCTTTATGTTATTTGTTTTTAAGTCTTGAAAAATTGCACAAGCATGTATAGATAATAACTTTGTAAGATGAAAGTCATTTTCAGGTATAAGAAGCTTTTTTTATGCTTGCGTGCCAAGAAATTAAAAATATATGTATTATAATAAAGTAGGTGACGCGTGCAAGCTGTATTATTAAAGAAATAAAATTTTAATAAATCAAAAACCGCTTTATTTCTAATAATGTTAGCAATACATTAATAATTTTAATTTTTATTTAAATCTTAAAACTATTATGGTAAAATGTTATTTTTAATTGAATAATTTAATTTAAAAATTGATTAAAAAATTAATATAATTTCTAATATAGTTTTTGAAGAAGTTAATAACATGTTTACATCAAAAACATGCGCAAAATGGATTATTAGTATCAATTCAATGATTTGTTGCACATTCACAATTAAATAATAAATTTTTACTTTTGTAGAAAGTGCATCATTTATTTAATACACGTAAGTGCAATTATGAACAATTCTAACATTACAAACAGAAAGTCTGAAAATCGATACAATTACGATGCTCCAAGCAAATGAGTTTCAGCAGACATTCAGTATTCGTTTGCAATGGTCATGGCGTCTACTATTCAAGAGATATTGCGTCCACTTTTTGTTATGTGCTTTATTATAGGCATAGGTGTCTATCCTACAAAACAGCGGAAGTCAGAAAGTCGGAGAATTATATACTTGAGTATTCTGTATTCCTTAACTATCTGGATTATTTTTTGTTATCTCCTGTATTATACAATAATCACGTTTACATTGAGAGAATTATATCGTTCCACTATTACTACAACTGTTTTAATAACTGAGATTGTTACCATAATTATCACCGTGATTATGAATCATTTTTATCAAAAGGTACAGTACAGGTATAATACAGTTTTTATTATTAGATATACAATATATTTAAAAAATATGACGTGATTTAATGCGTGCATGCGTGTTGCGGGCGCGTGTGCAAATTATTGAAATTTTACATAGCAATCTTTAATATAATATGACAGTTTAATATAACATTAAATATTTTATTTCTTATATATTTTATATAGTAGAAGTATAATTACATAAACTATTTGTAAATGCTATTTGTATTATCGATTAATATTTTTCTAGAGATTAGAAATGTGCATGATAAGGCTGACGATTGTAGACGATACTTTAGAAAAATTAGGCACTCCAAAAATGTATCAGAAGATGCATATATTATTGAAACGTGTGGTAATCGGATGGATTATATACTGTTTTACTATAAACCTTTTTGATAAAAACTACTGGATGCAGAAGAAGAAAACTTCATCTTGGGCATTAGTTTTGCCTTACATATTAAATCATTTTATTCATGTTATTACATTCGATGAACTATTTTTTATTATCTTCTTATGGTTCGTATATTTGTAATATATAATTTTAAATTAATAATTAGTATTTATAAGTTATTTACAAGTAAACAAAATGCAAAAGTGTGAAATTAACATATACTTTTTCTGGATAAATCCATTTTTATATGTATTTTGCGTTTTGTAATTTTTTCATTAATTGGCAAAATGTGTCGTAACTAAAATTGCTTTTTGTGCTTTAACAAAAACTTTGCAAAATATTTTTGATGGTTGATAACATATTATTTAAATGATGTTATTATTTTTATTATTTATAACATTTTTTAACAAAAAATTAGATTTGTATTTATTTAAACTTACTGTCAAGATAATAATTAGTTGTTCTATCAATTTAAAATTTCTGGAACATTTATTACAACGCAGGCATATCGGCATCAGATTTGACAAAGTCAATGAACATATGCAATGTCTCTTAGTGAAAAAAGATCATCAGTTGAGATGTACGTGGGAGAAACCTGTTGTAATATTTCATCATCAATATATATGGAATTACAAAGAAACATTATGGACATTAATGTAAATGGGCACAAGTACATGTTTAAATACATCGAGTACATGCTCTGCTAATCATATAATTTAATATTTTAAAATTGGAAAAAATAATCATAAATAAACTTTAAAATTATAGATTATAGATTTTATTTTATATAAATTAATTAAAAATTTTTAATGAAATTTTAATAAAATCTTTTTCTTGGCAGGCATCTTCATTTCGAATTATGTCGTATTGCTCGTGAATTAAATTCAATGTTTGGAGTGCAAACGACTATCAAAATGGTTTCGAATTTATTATTTATAACAGCCATTTGCTATTATTTGTACTTAATACGGAAATTTCAAATCGAGATATCAACATACAAAATATCTCAACTTACAGTATGGCTAGTTTTATATATTATAAGATTTTGCACTATCAATTTGGTTTGTGAAAGTATCTGTATTAAGGTAAATTTATGCAATTTTGACGATAAAAATATATATTGAGTTATTTAGTGAGTTTGCAGCAGTTTTTATATGAGAAAATTAAGAACAATTTTTGTACAATTAGATCCATTTTTATTCAAAAGCATATGCACCATTATTTTCGATTATTTTTAGACACAACAATTATTCGATTTTAATAACTTTTATATACGCTAATGTGTTTTTCTGCTATTTATTGAAAATTTTTACGAACTTTGTGAACAACCTAATATTTAGAAATAACAAGTTTAAAATTTTAGGCTAACAAAATTAGCATAGTAGTTCATCAATTAACAAACATTCTTCGATATGCTGACATTTCAAAAGAGGTATTAAATTTTTCTAGTAGCAAATTATATATAAAATGTACTATTTAGGATTAACTAATATTTATTTACAGATTTGTCAATTTGCTTTACAAACAATGCAACATCCATTAAGATTCAACATGATGGGTCTCTTCTGTCTCGGCAATGTGTTTGTTCAAAAGGTGTTTCTTTACATTTATTAATAAAACATATTTTTACTTTATAAGTTATATGAAATTTGAGATTATATGTTATTAAAATTATTATTATTAATTTTTTAATTTTGTGTTATGTAGGAATTTTTAGTTTTTTGAAATATGTTTTAATAATTATCTTATAATGTATTCGAATAAAATTGTTTTTTAATATACATATAATTAATAAAAATTAATACATTCTTTTTTCAGTTTTGCAGGACGGTTTTAACGTTTGTGATAATAACGGCACAGATGAAAATGTATGTCAAATCTTAAATATATGATTATTTGCTTTTAAAAGTAATAGGGAAGTAGCATCTCACTTATTGTGAGCAGCATCCCTTATTGTAAGTATATCAGTGTAACACTCTACAGTGGCTCACTAAGGATATTTTTCTGGTGGGGAGGCGGGGGGGGGGGGTTTAAAATTCACACACAAAATAAAACAGTATGACCAAAAGTCAGGATAATTTTATATTGTACACTAAAAAATATAAAGATGTTACATCGTTTAATAAAAAATATAATTTATTTTTATATTAACATAATTATAAATTGATATCGAGTTTTCTTGGTTTTTCTTAAATAATCAGATTAACTGAATTGCTTAAATAATCAAAAAATTTGTCTATATATGTATATATATGGCTACTAGATGTTTTTTAAGTAACTCATTTAATCCTTTCACAATATGAATATTTTAAAGTAACTGTTATATGTATACGTTCGAACAGCAATATGCTGAAGAAATAACAGCTGGAGAAACTATCATAATTTTTTGTGTGCAAGGATATTGGCGTGAATTTTGAATTATTAAAATTGTGACTATAGTTAATAACAGACAAAAAATACAAATGTTAAAACGTATTTTATTTAACTACAGATTTTTTACTTTTTGCTATTAAGTTAATAAAAAAATAAGGTATATTAATTAAATTTCGGGGAAGGGGGTTTAACCCCCAAACCCCCCCCCCCCCATGGGTGCGCCACTGACACCCTACAAAATCATTCTTTGTAATTATACCGATTAAATATAATTCAAATTGACATAGTTTTAATAAAATAAGGAGAAATTACAATAGCTGTATTCCCTGGTAGAAAAATCACCATGGTGCTAGGCTGGCGCTAACTTACTTGCCCCACTGCCTGATAAGGAGCTAGTATGGCATGCAGACTATCGCCAGACACAAATTCATTACATTTTTCCAGTCTAATACCCGATTTAATCGACTAGTCAGGCGTTAGCTAGCTCTAGTGTAGTGCTATCTAGCCGTGGTGTGGCGCACGCTAGTTCTGATGTTGTACTATCTAGCCGTGATGTAGCGATAGCTAGTTCTCACGCAGTTCTTATTTTATTAAACTAGAAGTAGTCTGGAGTAAACTAGCATCAGGCTACTTCTAGTCAGACATTATTAACATAGTATATTTCTAGCGCCTCGCTAGAAATAGCTTGACGCTGATTCGAACCACGTCAAAACTAAATTTATTATATTAAATGGGAATACAACATGACAGTCAAGATGGGAGCTAGCTAGACATCAGGATCTAGCATGGCACTTTCTACCAAGGATTATATTAAAATTATTTATTTTTTAATTTGATACTTCTGAAAACAATTATACTCAAAATTTATATAATATAATTATAATAATTAAATAATAAGTTTCTTTCAGGATGAAAGAGAATGCAATAATTTTGAAATATTTGTTATGTTATTAGAGTAATTTTATATCTCTTTACTTTTTTACATATTTATTTAACGTGCTTTACGTTATTTGCTTTTAAGTCTTGAGAAATTGCACAAGCATGTATAAATAATAACTTTGTAAAATGAAATTTATTTTCAGATATGAGAAGCCTTTTTCATGCTTGCGTGCCAAGAAATTAAAAATATATGTATTATAATAAAATAGGTGACGCGTGCAAGCTGTATTATTAAAGAAACAAAATTTTAATAAATTAAAAACCGCTTTATTTTTAATAATGTTAGCAATACATTGATAATTTTTAGTTTTATTTAAATCTTAAAACTATTATGGTCAAATGTTATTTTTCATTAAATAATTTAATTTAAGAATTGATTAAAAAATTAAAATAATTTCTAGTGTTTTTTAAGAAGTTAATAATATGTTGACATCGAAAACATGCACAAAATGGATTAATGGTATCAATTCAATTATTTGTTGCACATTTACAATTAAATAATAAATTTTCACTTTCGTATTAGAAAGTGCATTAATTATTTAATATACGTAAGTGCAATTATGAACAATTTTAACATTACAAACAGAACGTATAGAAATCGATACAATTACGATGCTCCAAGAAAATGAGTTTCAGCAGACATTCAGTATTCGTTTGCAATGGTAATGGTCATGGCGTCTACTATTCACGAGATATTGCGTCCATTTTTTGTTATGTACTTTATAATAGGTTTGGGTGTCTATCCTACAAAACAGCGGAAGTCAGAAAGTCGGAGAATTATATACTTGAGTATTCTGTATTCCTTAACTATCTGGATTATTTTTTGTTATCTCCTGTATTATACAATAATCACGTTTACATTGAGAAAATTATATCATTCCACTATTGATACAATTGTTTTAATAACTGAGATTGTTACCATAATTATCACCGTGATTATGAATCATTTTTATCAAAAGGTACAGTACAGGTATAATACAGTTTTTATTATTAGATATATGATATGTTTAAAAAATATGACGTGATGTAATGCGTGCATGCGTGTTGCGGGCGCGTGTGTGTATGCGCGCGCGCATGCAAATTATTGAAATTTTTTACAGCAATTTTTAATATAATTTAACAGTTTAATTAATATAACAGTAAATGTTTTATTTTTTATATATTTTATATTTTAGAAGTATAATTATATATAAACTATTCGTAAATGCTCTTTGTATTATCAATCAATATTTTTCTAGAGATTAAAGATATGCATGACAAAGCTTACTATTGTAGACGATACTTTAGAAAAATTAGGAACTCCAAAAATATATCAGAAGATGCATATATTATCGAAACGTGTGGTAATTGGATGGATTATATACTGTTTTATTACAAACTTTTTCGATATAAACTACTGGATTCAGAAGAAAGAAACTTTATCTTGGGGATTATTTTTATCTTACTTATTAAATCATACTGTTCATGTTATTACATTCAGTGAACTATTTTTCATTATCTTCTTATGGTTCGTCTAGTATTTATAATATATAATTTTTAGTTGATAATTAGTATTTATAAGTTATCAAGTTAATAAAATGCAAAAGTGTGAAATTAACATATACTTTTTTATATATAAATCCATTTCCAGATCTAATTTGCGTTTTATAATTTTTTTATTCATTGGCAAAGTGTAGTCATGACTAAAATTGCATTTTGTGCTTTAACAAAAACTATAAAAAATATTTTTGATGGTTGACAAAATGTTATTTAAATAATGTTATTATTTTTATTATTTAAACTTATTGTCAAGATAATAATTAGTTGTTCTATCAATCTACAATTTCTGGAACTTTTATTACAACGCAGGCATATCGGCATCAGATTTGACAAAGTGAATGAACATATGCGATGTCTCTTAGTGAAAAAAGATTATCAGTTGAGATGTACGTGGAAAAAACCTGTTGTAATATTTCATCATCAATATTTATGGAATTATAAAGAAACGTTATGGACATCACTGTAAATTGGCACAAATATATGTTTAAATACATCGAGTATATGCTCTGTTAATTATATAATTTAATATTTTAATATTGGTGAAAATTATCATAAATAAACTTTAAAAGTTATAGATTAAAAAGATTTCTATTTCTGTATCTTTTAATAACATTTTTTTCTTGGTAGGCATCTTTATTTCGAATTATGTCGTATTGCTCGTGAATTAAATTTGATATTTGGAGTACAAACGACTATCAAAATGGTGTCATTCTTGTTACATGTAACAGCCATGTGCTATTATTTATGTCTAATATGGAAATATCAAATTAAAATATCAACATACACAATATTTCTACTTATAATATGGATTCTTATATATTTTGTAAGATTTTGCGCCATCAATTTGATGTGTGAAAATGTTTGTATCAAGGTAAATGTAACCATTTTTAATAATAAAAATATATTTAGAGATATTTAATAAGTTTATAGCAGTTTTTATGAAAAAATTAAGAATAGTTTGTAAACAGTTAGATCGATTTTTATTTAGAAGCGTATGTACCATTATTTTAGATTATTTGTAGACTCAACAATTATTCGATTTCGAGAGCTTTTATATACGCTAATGTGTTTTTCTGCTATTTATTGAAAATTTTTGCGAACTTTTTGAACAACCTAATATTTAGAAATAACAAGTTTAAAATTTTAGGCTAACAAAATTAACATGGTAGTTCATCAATTAACAAACATTATTCGATATGCTGACATTTCAGAAGAGGTATTAAATTTTTTTAATAACAAATAATATATAAAATGTATTATTGAGGTTTAACTAATAATTATATATATTTACAGATTTGTCAATTTGCTTTACAAGCAGTGCAACATCCGTTAAAATTCAACGGGATGGGTTTTTTCTGTCTCGGCCATGTGTTTATTCAAAAGGTGTTTTTTTACATTTATTTGTTTTATTTTTACTTTATAAGTTGTATGAAATTTATTATTATATGTTATTAAAATTTTTATTATTTATTTTTTAATTTTGCGCTATGTAGGAATTTTTAGTTTTTATTTCAATATTAATTAGTTTATATTTTAATAATTTTCTTATAATGTATTTGAATTAAATAATGCTTTTGTAAATAATTAATAAAAATTAATATATTTTTTTCAGTTTTGCACGTCGGTGTTAACTTTCGTGATAATTACGGCACAAATGAATATGTATGTCAGTGACTTATTTTAAGTGCTTAAATAGTAGAAAAGTAGCATTATATTTATTGTGAGTGTGTCACTGCGACACTATACAAAATAATTCTTTGTAGTTTTGCCAATTTGTTAGAAGTAAAAGAGTAATTAAGTTAATTTAACAAGTGTATGTTATGTATTGTATATGCGGCAGCACTTTGCGGTATACCGACACGTAATTATATACCTGTGTTTAGATCGATGAATAAAGCGAACTAAAGTAAAAAGCGCGGAGCTCTCATTCACGTCGTCGATACGGGAGCGAGCACACGTGAATAAAGAGAGAGTGAGAGACACGCGAGTACAAGAGAGATAGATAGATTCGTTACGAATTGCGAATCGTGCATGATTTTTTTTTGTTACTGTTAATCTGCAGTTTTGTTTTTTTTCTTTTGTAATACATCGCACAGCTGTCTGTTGTGCGGAATTTAGTTTTGTGTGTTCTGTTGTTTTGTTCAAACATAACATATTAAATTTAATGATTACGCGCACGAGGACTTCCATTCCAACGTTAAATATAATTCAAATTGACACAGTGCTATTAAAATAGAGAGAAATGTGCAATAACCATTATATTATAATATTTTATTTTTTGCCGATCACGATTTTTCTGAAAAAAATTATATCCAACATTTATAGAATATAATTATAATAATTGAATAATAAGTAAGTACTTTTTGCAAGACAAGAAACAATGTGGTTTTGAAATATTTTTTAAGTTAATTTTATACTTCTACACTTCTCTAGATATTCATTTAACATGTTAAACACATTTAAGCCCAATAAAAAATGTAATATCGCAAAAATAATTGTTTATACACATTTATGTCTTGTAAAATTGCATAAGCATGTATAGTTAATTATTCCGTAAGGTAATAGGTATCTGATCTAGATTATCTATTTGTGTATATTCTCTTGTTCAATAAACGGTTGTGTGATACTTTTGAGTTAGTTAGTTATAGTATAATTCCCGCAAAGTTTCTCGGTGGATCAACGAAAAGAAAGTAGAAGTGTTTTTGAGGTTTTTACGAAAGGTACGAAAGGTATTGAAGAGTGTTCGTAGTGTTTCTCGTAGCTAAAATTAATACAAATTTACAGTCAAAGATCATGACAAGAACTATTCAGACAGCGCTAGCACCATTATTCATAACTTGCTCGATCTGCGGTTTGAGCTATTTAGAAAATTTTTTTGAACGATCCAAGTCATATTTTACTTACCTGTACTTGTTAATCAAATGGAGTCTTTTCTCGCTTCTTTTCTACTACTTAATTTGTACTAATCGTATGGCGCTGATATATTTTAACTTGTGGGATAAATTAGAAATATTCATCATGATTGTGTCGATGTTGGTCAACTTATTACGATGCAAGGTAAAATTTCTGAAGTATATATTTCGAATTTGTGCAGTATCTTAATTTTTTTGTCTTTTTTTATTAATTATTTTGCCATAATCATAGATAAACAATGAATTTTTATGAGACTTTTTGATCATAATCTGTCGATATCGAATATTTTTATATCTTAAATTAGCGAATTCTATATTTAAGACTGATATTAATGTTATATTCGGCACGTCTTTAATTGAGCAATGTTATCTTTAAGGAATTAAAAATGTGTTTACATAAACTTTCCATTTTGAATAATACATTAGAAGTGTTCGGAACACCAAAGGATTATCAATGGTTGCATAAATTGACAGTTCGAGTAATAATTATATGGATTGCACTGGTTTGTCTCTTGGATATATTGGACTGTCTTTGGTTGAATTACAACTATTTCAGCATTGTTCGCATATTTGCTCCATTTCTGGGAAATTATATACTTCATATCAATGTGCTTGGTAGTATAATGTGGGGAATTATTTTGAGGTCGGTAAATGTACATTTTGTAAAGCTACAGCAAAATAGACAAATATCTAATAAGAATATTTTTTTAAAATGAATAAAACATAGAATTTTTGTCTTTTTTTCTTAAATATTTTGAGATTTTTTAATGAGATTTGGAATAAAATTTTATCAATATTGTTATTTTGACAAGTGTTATGAATTTTTGTAGTAAAATAATAAAATTATACTTATGAACAATAATTGAAATTAAAATAATGAGAAGAAAACAATATTAATAATGTCTTGAATGATGTAAATTTACCGTCAAATGTAAAATTTTCTTATAACTGTAATTTTTTACTAAATTCAGGTATATAGGCTTCAAATTTCAGCGAATTAATGAGCAACTTGAAAATCTGCTAAAAGGCGATATAAAGTATACAAGACGAGAAAATTTAATTTTAGGAGAAAAATATCAACGAACAATAAAATTTAATAAAATCAAGGAACGCAGGAAGTTTATGTGGATTATAATGTAATTTTTAAAATTACTACTTATATTTAATTAATAATTAAGATTACTATATATTAATTATGTTTTTAAAAAACGTGTTCATATATGTTTACTTGAAGATTATAATATATTTACAATATACTTTAAAAATTTAATTACAAAACAAGTAAATTAAACATTTTTTTTTTAAGCTTGAATTGAACATGTTTTTATTGATATAATATTTTTATCGATTAAAATATTCTTGCCTTTTATGTGTACGTATTAATAATTTAATTTGATTATAGAAATTATAATTTGATTACAGGCATGTTCATCTGCAGCTATGTCTCATATCACACGACCTGAACAAAATATTCAGTGTACAGATGACGCTACAAATGATGTCTATTTTTCTATTTGTCATAGGAAATTGTTGCATATTTTATACATCGCTACTAAGAAATAGAGTTACAATTATACAAGTCTTAGATAGCTTGATAAATTATTTCTGGACTATCCTATGTAACATAAAATTTCTCATAATAAATTATGTTTGTCAGATTGTCTATGAGAAGGTAACAAAGTTCAATAGTAAATATATAATAATATAAAATTAATAAAAACTTTAACAATATTTTGAGCTTTTCAACAATAAAGAATATAGGCAGCGAATAAGGCTAATGTTGAATATATTTTTCCAAATTATTTGATCTTATGTTTTTCGTATAAAACTTTTGATATAAATGGTGAGTTTGAATTTTATATGAACATAATTTCAGGAGAATGAAGCAATCATAATTCTTTACAAATTATCTAACGACAGTTTCGACAAAGACTTACGCGAGCAAGTAAATTATGATACTGTTATATAAATATTTTTCAATTAATTTATGTGCTTAGTGTGTTTAAATTTTGTATTTATTCGCTTTTTTATTCGAATTCAGGCTCTACAATTTATATTACAAATAAAACAGAGAAAAGTTCAGTTTTCTGGTATGGGGCTTTTTTACTTTGGTAACAATTTTATTCGTCGGGTATGTTCTACATTTTGTAAAAATATAAATTACTATAAAGTATAATCATAAAGTATTATTTTCGATTTCTTTCAGATTTCTGTAAATTTTGAAATGATGATATTGTTTGTTACTTAATTGCGTTTTTTTATAGTCGTTTTATTACTGCATTGAAATTCTTTTTTATACTATGTATATAAGCAGTTTATATTTTCATTTTGTAAAATAACAATTTTTTTCAGTTCTACAAATCAGTCTTGACTGTCTTTGTGATTATAATACAGATGCATATAACTTTTACGTATGATGATGTAATCCCTACTAATTCATCTACTAACAGTAAATAAACGTAATAATAAAGTACGTAGAAGTCCTAATGTATATCTACTATAATTAATCTAAAAAGGTATGTGATTTGTTTTGTATGATAAATAAAATGTGAATTTGTTTATTTGTTAACTTTCAAATTACTTAAAATTGCCTATTTTTAATACATAACTACACAAAAAATGGAGAACACATTTCAGGCTCACAAAATTGAGTAATTTTTAAATCGCTAAAATTTGGCAAAAATCATTGCAGACTAAAAATTAAAAAAGCATTTTAAAGTTTGAAATTTGTACTTTTACACACTTTAGATCGTTTTTTGAAACATTTTTTATCTTTACACTTTTAAGCTCAAAAAAAGCATATTTTATTTTTAAGATTTTATGCGTTTTACTTTCTACAGCTCGATACAAAAATTTATGACAAATGTCAAAACCTACAACAATTTATCTACAAAACGCGTTTTTTTAAATTTTGCTATGATTTTTTTAGTAAAATTACACGACTTTAAAGTTAAATCTATATTTTTTAAGTTAATGTTATTGTTGATGGAAATTGTAATTTTTTCACAAGATCTAAGGTGCGCAAATTCGTCATTATCTCATTTTTATTTTCTTCTGTTCACTTTCTTGCAGTTCTAATTACGTTGAATTTTTTATTTATTAGTGAATAACTTTTTTCAACAGAATGATTCTTTTAATTTGCATAAGTGCATAATTTCCGTAAGTGGATAAAAACAATTTATTATTAAAATTATATGATTTTTATCTCATAAGATCTTAATATCGAGGTACATTTTATTATACTTTATTATTAAATTGTAAAATATTGTTAATAATAAGATAAAACTTTTACTTGTAAGTAAAAATATGACAATAAACATAAATATCTCTGTCTTTTTACTTGTTTTAATAATACATGATATACATTATTTTGCAATGTTATATTTTTTGCAATGTTATAATGTTATATTTTTATTGTTCTCAACTACATAAAAGAATATTCAGCAATATTGATATCTTTTGCTTAATATTTAAAAGATCTCAGATAATAATTCCGTGACAGCAAAGTTATCTCATTTAGATTATCTATTTTGTCGCTCGATATTAAATGGTCAAGGATGGCAATTCTAACTCGCAGTATAATTCTTGCAAAGCTTTCAGGCGGATCTGTTGCGAGATAAGTAGTCGGGTGAATAAAAAAATCAATATTTTTTTATTATTTATTTACAAATATATTTTATCACTCATGTAAAAGTGTTTAGAAACAACAAAAAAACCTAAACTTTTTCCAATATTATATTACAATTATATCTTGCAACACAAATCCACAAAAAGAAAGTAGAACTATGTTCTCTAGGTTTTTATACAAAGTATCTAAGAGTGTTCTAGTTTTCTGTAGCGAAATGCAATTTGTGATCGATGACTCAGAGATCACGACAAAAACGCTTTAAAGAGCGCTGTCACTATTATTGGTCATCAGCTCATTCTGCAGCTTGTGTTTTAGAATATATTTTTGGACAACTCAGTTTGTACGCTTGATCATATGAAACATTTACACATATTTTTTCTATTAATTTATCTACATCAGTCATACCACATATGTATATATGATTTTATCTAATAATAGTAGCAGTAATAGCAGTAACATCTCACTTATTGTGAGTATAACACTGCAACACTATAAAATCATTCTTTGTAGTTAAATATTAAAGCCGATTAAATATAATTCAAAATGACACAGTGCTAATAAAACAAAGAGAAATATGCGATGACTCTATTATACTATTATACTCTATTATAATATTTATTTTATTTTTTGCCGATAATGATTTTTCTGAAAAAAATTATATTAAAAATTTATATAATATAATTATAATAATTGAATATTAAGTAAGTACTTTTTACAATACAAGAAAGAATGTAATAGTTTTCAAATATTTTTTAAGTTAATAGAGTAATTTTATACCTCTACATTACTCTAGATATTCATTTAACATGTTAAACACATTTAAGCCTAATTAAAAATGTAATATCGCAAGAATAATCGTTTATACGCATGTAAACCTTGTAAAAATTGCATAAATATGTATAGATAATTATTCCGTAAGGTAAAAGTTATCTGATCTAAATTATCCATTTGTGTATTAACTTGTTCGAGAAACGCCGGTCGTGTAATATATCCGACACTAAATTACAATAGTCTCGCAAAGTTTCTTGATAGATCAACGAAAAGAAAGCGAACGTGTTTTTGAGATTTTTATGAAAAGTATTCAAGAGTGTTCGTGTTTCTCGTAGCTAAAATACGTAATACAAATTTACACTCAAGAATCATGATAAAAAATATTTCTACAGCGCTAGCACCATTATTCATAATTTGGTTGCTCTGCGGTTTAGGTTATTTAGAATATCCCTTTGAACGATCCAGGTTATATTTTACTTGCTTATACTTTTTAATCAAATGGGGTCTTTACTCGTATCTTTTCTACTACTTAATTTATACTAGTCATACGGCGTTCGTATATTTTACCTTGCTGTGTAAAATAGAAATATTCATCACACTTGTGTCAACATTTGTCAACTTAATATGCTGCAAGGTAGAATTTCTGAAATATATATTTCGAATTTGCAGTATCTTAATTTTTTTGTTCTTTTTTTATTAATTATTTTGTCATAATTATAGATGAACATGAATTTTTAAGAGACTTTTTGATCATGATCTATCGGTATCGAATATTTTTATATTTTAAATTAGCAAATTCTATATTTAAAATTGATAACAATGTTATTCGGCACGTCTTTAATTGAGCAATGTTATCTTTAAGGAATTAAAAATATGTTTACATAAACTTTCCATTGTGAATGATACATTAAATGTGTTCGGAACATCAAAGGATTACCAATGGTTGCATAAATTGACAATTCGAGCAATAATCATATGGACTACATTGGTTTGTCTCATGGATATAGTGGATAGTTTTTGGTTGAATTACGACTATTTTAGCATTACTCGCATATTTGTTCCATTTGTGGCAAATTATATATATCATGTCAGCTGCCTCAATAGTATAATGTGGGGAATTATTCTGAGGTCGGTATATGTATACTTTGTAAAGTCTATTGCAAAGTAGACAAATATCTAATAAGAATATTTTTAAAAAATGAGTAAAACATATAATTTTTTCTGTTTTTCTTAAATATTTTGAAATTTTTTAATGAGATTTGAAATAAAATTTTATCAATATTGTTATTTTGACAAGTGTTATGAATTTTTGTAGCAAAATAATAAAATTATATTCATAAACAAGAAACAAAATTAAAAGAATGAGAAGAAAACAATATTAATAGCAATGTCTTGAATGATATAAACTTATTATTAAATATAAACTTATTTTACAATAATTACTGTAATTCTTTATTTAATTTAGATATATAGCCTCCAGATTCCAGCAAATCAATGAGCACCTTGAAAATCTGATAAAAGACGACATAAAGTATACCAGACATGAAAGTCTAATTTTAGGAGAAGAATATCAACAAAGAATAAACTTTCATAAAATAAAAGAACGCAGAAAATTTATGTGGATTATAATGTAATTTTTAAAATGACACATGTTTAATTAATAATTAAAGTTACTATATATTAATTAGGTGTTTAAAAAACGTAATCATACATATATTTTTTTAAAGATTATAATATATTTACAATGTACTCAAAAAATTGAATTACCAAACGAGTAAATCTAAAATTTTTGGTAAAGCTTGAATTGTACATAATTTTGTCGATGAAAATATTCTTGTTTTTTATATACGTACTTGTAGTCTAATTTAATTATGGAAATTATAATTTGATTACAGGCATGTTCATCTGCAGCTATGTCTTATATCACGTGACCTGAACAAAATATTCAGTGTACAGATGACATTACAAATGATGTCTATTTTTATATTTGTCATAAATAATTGTTGCATAATTTACACATCACTACTAACAAATGCAACTACATTTGGACAAGTCTTAGATCGCTCATTCAATTATTTTTGGACTATCGTGCATAACATAAAATTTCTCACATTAAATTATATCTGTCAGATTGTCAGTGAACAGGTAACAAACTTAAATAGCAAAAATATAATAATATAAAATTAATAGTAACGTTAATAAAACATTTCCAATTTTTTAACGATAAATATAGGTAGTAAATAAAGCTAATGTTGAATAATTTTTTCCAAGTTATTTGATTATATGTTTTTTGTATAAAACTTTTGACATGAACGGCGTTTTAATTTCATATGAACATTATTTCAGGCGACTGAAGCAATTGTAATTCTTTACAAATTATCTAATAGCAGTCTCGACAAAGACTTGCGCGAACAAGTAAATTATAATAACGTTATATAATTATTCTTCAATTACCTCATGCGCATAGTGTGTTTAAATTTTGCATTTATCCGTTTCTTTTATTTGAATTCAGGCTCTACAATTTGTATTACAAATAAAACAGAGAGAAGTCCAGTTTTATGGTATGAGGCTTTTTTACTTTGGTAACAATTTTATTCGCCGGGTATGTGTTTCACATTTTGCAAAAATATAAATTATTATAAAATAGAATCACAAAGTATTACTTTATATTTCTGTCAGATTTTTCTCAGAATCTTTTTTAGATTTCTGTTAATTTTATAATGATGACATTGTTTATTATTTAATTGCTTACTTTTATCATTATTTATTGTATTTACTGTATTGAAATTCTTCTTCATACTATGTACATAAGCACCCTATATTTTCATTTTGTAAAATAACATTTTTTTTTAGTTCTACACATCAGTGGCGACTGTCGTGGTGATTATAATACAGATGCATATAACTTATACGTATGATGATATAAATACATCTACTAACACAGTAAAAAGTAAATAAACGCAATATAAAAATATGTAATAATCATAATGTATATCTGCCAATGTATATCTAATTAATCTAAAAAGATATATGTAATTTGTTTCGTATAATAACAAATAAAATGTGAATTTGTTGTTAGAAAGTATGCATGGCATTTTCAACATTTTTTATTCGGCATTAAATGTGTTGAATATTTTAAACTTCAATATAATAGCGTGAAATACTAAGATATAATTATTTTTGGTCGTTAATGCTTAATAAAATTGCATATACATAAAGATAACAATTCCGTAAGGTACTTATAATCTATTACACGTCCGCTTTTTCTATTGTACAATACTTGCTGGTCGAATAGCTGACTCGACGTTTCTCGCAGTGTTATTCTTGCGATGTTGGAAGATCCATAAAAATAGCAAAAGTGTTTAAACAGTCTTGCAAAAAATATTGAAATGTATTTTTCTCTCGCTCAGCAAATTGTAATTCAAATTTGTGATCAATGATTCGGAGATAATGACAAAAACAATCCAAGCAGCGCTAGCACCATTATTCATAATTTGGTTGTTCTGCGGTTTAAGTTATTTAAAATATTCCTTTGAACGATCCAGGTTATATTTTATTTGCTTGTACTTTTTAATCATATGGGGTCTTTACTCGTATTTTTTTTACTACTTAATTTATACTAGTCATACGGCGTTCGTATATTTTACCTTGCTGTGTAAAATAGAAATATTCATCACACTTGTGTCAACATTTGTCAACTTAATATACTGCAAGGTAGATTTTCTGAAATATATATTTCGAATTTGCAGTATCTTAATTCTTTTGTCTTTTTTTTATTAATTATTTTGTCATAATTATAGATGAACATGAATTTTCAAGAGACTTTTTGATCATGATCTATCGGTATCAAATATTTTTATATTTTAAATTAGCAAATTCAATATTTAAAATTGATAACAATGTTATTCAGCACGTCTTTAATTGAGCAATGTTATCTTTAAGGAATTAAAAATATGTTTACATAAACTTTCCATTGTGAATGATACATTAAAAGTGTTCGGAACACCAAAGGATTACCAATGGTTGCATAAATTGACAATTCGAACAATAATCATATGGACTACACTGGTTTGTCTCTCGGATATAATGGATAGTTTTTGGTTGAATTACGACTATTTTAGCATTACTCGCATATTTGTTCCATTTGTGGCAAATTATATATATCATGTCAGCTGCCTCAATAGTATAATGTGGGGAATTATTCTGAGGTCGGTATATGTATACTTTGTAAAGTCTATTGCAAAGTAGACAAATATCTAATAAGAATATTTTTAAAAAATGAGTAAAACATATAATTTTTTCTGTTTTTCTTAAATATTTTGAAATTTTTTAATGAGATTTGAAATAAAATTTTATCAATATTGTTATTTTGACAAGTGTTATAAATTTTTGTAGCAAAATAATAAAATTATATTTATGAACAAGAAACAAGATTAAAAAAATGAGAAGAAAACAATATTATTAGTAATGTCTTGAATGATATAAACTTATTGTTAAATATAAAATTATTTTACAACTGTAATTCTTTATTTAATTTAGATATATAGCCTCCAGATTCCAGCAAATTAATAAGCACCTTAAAAATCTGATAAAAGACGATATAAAGTATACAAGACATGAAAGTCTAATTTTAGGAGAAGAATATCAACAAAGAATAAAATTTCATAAAATAAAGAAACGCAGGAAATTTATGTGGATTATAATGTAATTTTTAAAATGACACATGTTTAATTAATAATTAAAGTTACTATATATTAATTAGGTGTTTAAAAAACGTTATTATACATATATTTTTTTAAAGATTATAATATATTTACAATGTACTCAAAAAATTGAATTAGAAAACAAGTAAATCTAAAATTTTTGGTAAAGCTTGAATTGTACATATTTTTGTCAATGAAAATATTCTTGTTTTTTATATACGTATTTGTAATCTAATTTAATTATGGAAATTATAATTTGATTACAGGCATGTTCATTTACAGCTATGTCTTATATCACGTGACCTGAACAAAATATTCAGTGTACAGATAACGCTACAAATGATGTCTATTTTTATATGTTTCATAAATAATTGTTGCATAATTTACACATCACTACTAACAAATGCAACTACATTTGGACAAGTCTTAGATCGCTCATTTAATTATTTTTGGATTATCGTGCAAAGCATGAAATTTCTCACATTAAATTATGTCTGTCAGATTGTCAGTGAACAGGTAACAAACTTAAATAGCAAAAATATAATAATATAAAATTAATAGGAACGTTAATAACATTTTCAATTTTTTAACGATAAATGTAGGTAGCGAATAAAGCTAATGTTGAATAATTTTTTCCAAGTTATTTGATCATTTGTTTTTTGTATAAAACTTTTGACATGAACGGCGAGTTTTAATTTCATATGAACATTATTTCAGGCGGCTGAAGCAATTGTAATTCTTTACAAATTATCTGATAGCAGTCCCGACAAAGACTTGCGCGAACAAGTAAATTATAATAACGTTATATAATTATTCTTCAATTACCTCATGCGCATAGTGTGTTTAAATTTTGCATTTATCCGTTTTTTTCTATTTGAATTCAGGTTCTACAATTTGTATTACAAATAAAACAGAGAGAAGTCCAGTTTTATGGTATGAGGCTTTTTTACTTTGGTAACAATTTTATTCGCCGGGTATGTGTTTTACATTTTGCAAAAATATAAATTACTATAAAATAGAATCACAAAGTATTACTTTATATTTCTGTCAGATTTTTCTCAGAATCTTTTTTAGATTTCTGTAAATTTTATAATGACGATATTGTGTATTACTTAATTGTTTACATTTATTATTATTTATTGTATTTATTGTATTGAAATTCTTCTTTATACTATGTACATAAGCAGCCTATATTCTCATTTTGTAAAATAACATTTTTTTTTAGTTCTACACATCAGTGGCGACTGTCGTAGTGATTATAATACAGATGCATATAACTTATACGTATGATGATATAAATACATCTACTAACACAGTAAAAAGTAAATAAACGCAATATAAAAATATGTAATAATTATAATGTATATCTGCTAATGTATATCTAATTAATCTAAAAAGATATATGTAATTTGTTTCGTACAATAACAAATAAAATGTGAATTTGTTGTTAGAAAGTATGCATGGCATTTTCAACATTTTTCATTCGTCATTAAATGTATTGAATACTTTAAACTTCAATATAATAGCGTGAAATACTAAGATATAATTATTTTTGGTCGTTAATGCTTAATAAAATTGCATATACATAAAGATAACAATTCCGTAAAGCACTTATAATCTATTACACGTCCGCTTTTTCTATTGTTCAATACTCGCTGGTCGAATAGCTGACTCGACGTTTCTCGCAGTGTTATTCTTGCGATGTTGGAAGATCCATAAAAATAGCAAAAGTGTTTAAACATTCTTGCGAGAAATATTGAAATGTATTTTTCTCTCGCTCAGCAAATTGTAATTCAAATTTGTGATCAATGATTCGGAGATAATGACAAAAACGATTCAAGCAGCGCTAGCACCATTATTCATAATTTGGTTTTTCTGCGGTTTAGGTTATTTAGAATATTCTTTTGAACGATCCAGGTTATATTTTATTTGCTTGTACTTTTTAATCATATGGGGCCTTTACTCGTATCTTTTCTACTACTTAATTTATACTAGTCATACGGCGTTCGTATATTTCACCTTGCTGTGTAAAATAGAAATATTCATCACACTTGTGTCAACGTTTGTCAACTTAATATGCTGCAAGGTAGAATTTCTGAAATATATATTTTGAATTTACAGTATCTTAATTCTTTTGTCTTTCTTTTATTAATTATTTTGTCATAATTATAAATATCGAATATTTTTATATTTTAAATTAGCGAATTCTATATTTAAGACTGATAATAATGTTATATTTGACAGTTTTCAATTTAGTAATATTATCTTTAAGGAATTAAAAATGTGTT